>NC_045707.1:21487256-21787256 GCF_009834535.1 Camelus ferus
AATGAGGAAATAGTGAAACACGGAGGAGATAGTGGTAAGTCTCAGAAGCACCTATGAAGATGTTTAAATCAGCTCAGTTTTTAATTGAGATTGGCATACTACGGCCTGCAGGCCACATCTGGCCAACTGCCTGTTTTTGTAAATAAAGTTTGACTGGAGCTTGGCATACACATTATTTTATGTATTGTCTGTGGCTACTTTCGTACTGCAAAGGCAGAGTTAGTCACTGCAACAAAGACCATCTGGACTGCAATGCCAAAGATATTTACTATGATTTTTTTTAAGAAAATATTTGCTGACTCCTGGTGTAAATTATAAATGAAAATTGTTCTCAAGTTCCCTTTAAGATATTTCATATATACATGTAAGCTGATGCACTATCATGTACCTTGAGCATCGTGATCTTTTAAAAATGCCACACTGCGTAATTATTAAATTATTTAATAACATGAAGAGATATATCCAGGAGCCGTCTTTAGAAAACCGTTTTTACTTTAAATTTCTGTGATTCAGCTGTTTTAAGAACACATTGTTGTGTATTCCTTTGGGTGAGATAAGCTTTTGTATAGTGATTTAATTCTTAGCAGTTTGATATTTTGATCACGTCTTAATGAAATTGAAGTATTTGTTATTCCAGTTTGTTAATATGAAATAAACTATGTTTAGTTTCTATTTTGCTTACTGCATTTGATATTTTGTTAATGGGAGTTAGTATATATTTTCTCATTTACAGAAGATTTAAGTTGATTATAAATTGCAGGATATCGGCTGAATATTGCTTTGACTTGATAGCAGTCTGTGGCATTAGTGTGTGATGTACATAAGTTTCATGTTATATGACAACCATTAATATTATAAAATGCATCTAGTGGTTGAAAGAAGAGTGTTCTATTGGTATAATTGGTTCTTTCTTTGAAGAGGGCATAGAATTATTTTTGAAAGAATGCCAGCTTGTGTATGTTTTAGTTTTATTTAATTTACTTAAACATTTTTTCCTGACCATACAGGATATAGTTGTGAGAACTAAAGTGTACCTTACTGCTAAGTGGCATTTTACATGTAGCTCATACTTTAGCATAACTTCAGTGATTGCATATCTGCTTCTCTTACTAAGTTTCTGTATTTTTATGGACAGGTGAGAGGTACGCCCAGTGCCTGACTCACTGTGGTTGCTAAGTGAATTAATTGCACTGCATTGAAGTATCCATGTCATGAGAAATTGAGTATTGTTGAAATTCTCTTGGAATCCCCAAATGTTCTTGCTGTTCCTATTCTTACTGTTGCAAAATGTTCTTGCTGTTCCTAGTCTTACTTAAAATAAATGAGGAAGCAGTTGTTTAGATATCTGTTTGCCAGCTTGAACTTACAGCCCTCCATACGGAGGGACTGTGCTTGACTTATCTTTCTATTGTCAGCACCTGGCACAGAGCCAGGAGCACAGTCTTGTGAAGCAAGGTTATTAGTAATATGATTGGCATTCCTTATCACAAAAAATGGGCAGTTGTTTCGGGATCTGGGTAAAGCCTTTTTGCACAAAGCAGGCAAGAGGAGGAGGAGTAAGGAGTACATCTGAATGCCTCACTGGGTTGAAGGTCTGAGTAGTCAAAGATTGCTGAATGGATGAATGGAAGAGTGGTAATTAGACTCTAGCTGTCAGGAAGCACGGAACTGAAATATTAGAGCAATACCAAAAGCTGATTTAGCAAAAAAGTCTCTTTTCCCCTGGTATAATTTAGCAACACTAAGGATGCTGTGAAGGTGTGTTCCCTTGGAGAGGGTGAACTTTCAGAGTTGAAAATGTTGGCATTTTGGAAATCCTGGAGGACTCTTCCAGACTGAGAGATGGGAAGGGGTCCAAGTCTGCTTTTTATAGCCCTGATGAAAGGAGGCTTACAGTTGTGGTGGGCTAGTAAAGGTTTAACAACGCTTCTCTAGAAGGGGACAAAACTCTGATCTGCGGTGTTGTCCAGTTTCTGTGGTGTAAAGACTCCCACCATGGCCTGTTAAGCTGTTGACTTGTCCTCACTGAACACGGAGTTGGGAAGAAATACACAAAACCAACTCTTGGGAGCCAGCACTAGCCAGCTCTAGCACACAACTTGTTAAAAATCACTTTAGCTCTTGGTTGTAGGGATTTACTGCCAGGTTACTAAGAACTACATGGAGGTGTTTCATGTTATTAACCAGTAAGTATGGATGTGACCATTTGTTTTACATACATGAGTGAATGTGGAATTGTGAAATGTTTGTAATGAAATTTTTATTCTTTTTATCTTTGTGACATCTTGGCAAGAGAGGCAATTGTAACCTTCAAAAGTTATGTCTCTGAAAGATCAGAGGGCACAGTCTCAAGCATTTCCTTTGCCCTGAAGAGGTGGTAACAGTAGAGGCATTTTGCAATTGTATTTCCAAAAGAATGGGCTGTCTCAAAGATACAAGGAATAGATGGCTTTGGGAATTTTCACTGTACACCCAAACGAGCCAGCGCCATGCAATTGCTCTAGCCACCATTAGTCTGATTTTACACTTGGGAATCTCCACATTTTCTGCAGGTGATTTGCTCTTAAGTAAATTACTCATTTTGATGTTCTGGTGACAGCTTGGAAGTTTTCCCAAGCTGCTTTCTTTTACAGGCAACTGCTAACAGTGCTTCCCTGCAGCACAAAAGTCAATCCTGTTTGTGTGCTAGGTACAGAGGGTTTGCTCCGTTCGAAATTTCTTGGTGAGATTCTGATTGACTCTTTCTTTGTGTTGCTAGTATGTCACTCAAGAAACTAAACAGCATGTATACATAATATATATATGAATTGACTTCACCTGGCAACCTGGTTTTCATCTCCTTCTATTTTTCTTATATATGTTGACTTTCTTCTAATGCTATTATAACATTTAAGATGATTCATAGCCAGTCTTCATGGAAAAAGGGTTTACATTCATCTCTTTTTCATAGCCTCCCATGTCTGCCTGAACTCAGTATTGTTTAGCTCCTTGGCCGGTTATTCAACTGAAAATGTTGTAGCTACAGACACTTTTCTCTCCTTGTCTGTGTTCTCTCTGCGACCCCTCCAGACTCCATGCCTGGGTTCAGCTGCTTCCTTTCCATCCTCCCTAGCACTGACTGGGTTAGGTACCGGGCATGTCTTTCCTGGGTGATTGCAGTTGTCTTGAAGTGTCTCTCTTCCAATCCACAGTGCTGCCAGAGTGCATTGTCTAGATGAAATTCCGATCGTGTTAGGTGACATTTGGCTGCTGTGGTAGGGCAATAATTTGGTGCCCCTTCTAGAAAATTTTCTTTCTTTCTTTCTTTCTTCAGCATTTATCTGGAAAGATGCCAGTGGAGGGAGCGAGGGGCAGAGGAGGGCTTGGGAGACTTACTGAGTGGATCCCTGCCTGCTTCCCTAAGGCACATCCCCAGAGCTGCTTGGACACAGGCCACTGGAGGAAATGTTCCACCTTATTCTTTGATACAGCGTCTCCTTGAGAGAACTTGGTGTAAATACAGTTTTCTCTATCTTGTTAGATATGTAGTGATAGTTTCTTGGTAACATGAGCAACTGCATGGCTAATCAGCTTAATGTGGCTCTGCCTACAGACATTTTATATAAATTATCAAATCTTTGGTGATACATGTGGCCTATGTAGTCTCCAGTTGGAATGTTTACATACTGCTATCCTGTCCTCCACTATGAAATAACTCAATTATGCTAACAAGATTTGGGCCTTGGATTATGCAAAATCATTTAGTTCTCCATTTTATTAATTCTATTATTTGGACAATTTGCATATTGAGTTTACACATAATATAGCTTGTTTATAATAAAATGAAGCTAGTGGAGGCAAAAATAATAATGAATTTGATATAATAGCATTATGATAAAATGTTGAGCAGTAAATAAAGGGGTAACTGATGACAAATGAAGATTCAGAAAGTGGGGAAGTGTAACTAGGAAAATGTGGACTGCTAAGTGAGGATTTTAATTTCTAGTATCCCAAGGGTATCGTTACTGTTTTATATTTGCTTTTCCCAAAGCTATTCAATGCAGATATTTGAGAGATAATTTCTCTGATTAGAAGCAAACTCTATTTATCTTAAGGTGATCACCAAAAAATTATTTTAAAAAATGTGCTTCAGAGAATCACTTTATCATGGCACATTATTTTCTTTAAAGTAGGAATGGATATAGTTGTGGTTTATTCCCCCTGTGGTATTTTGAAACCCTACATATCAAGGTCTTGTGAAGAGTTTCTATTCAGAAACTTTCCGACTGAGAAAGTAATTGTCCATTTTCCATTTTACTCTCTAGTTAGACACATCCTAGTATTCCAGGAAATTCAGAACTAGATTATTCTTGAAGGACAGTAGACAAAGGTGAGATTAAAATGTTGTTATTTATTTTTTAGAAATCTCACCAAAGCAGCAAAATGCCAATTGCTTTGCATTTGTGGCTGTGTGTACTTCAAGAAAAGAAAATGATTTATTAACTATGTGATTAAAATAAGTTTTTATGTTTAACAAGTATTAAGAAAAAATGCCAAGCTAACACTTTGCATAAATAAATTTGCAAATCTACATTGAAAATTGAATTAATGAAACTTAACAGTACTGTGATCAAATAAACCCAGCATTTAATCTAATTTATTCTTCATTATTTCATACTGTTTCCTCCGTTGAGCTGAATATTGGTAGTAGTAATAAATTTATATTACATTGGGCTTTATCATTTATGAAGTGATATCACCTGCCCCTACCTGATTTAGCCATCACAGTGTTCCCAGGACACAAGTTGAGCTCATATATTAAGGGAAAATTGAGGTTGAGGGAGGTTCTGACTTGCCAGATACCACACAGCTTATCAATGGAGGATCTGAAACCCAGGCATTCTGACACCTGGCCTTCCTTCATCTCTCTCTTCCCACTCCTTCCCTCCATCCTGACCTTATTTCTGTCTGTCTAAAAGATCCTGCTCCCACTGAGATATTGAATAGACATAAGAATTTGATCAAAATTTCTTGCTGAAACAGTTGATCACGTGTTAGTAAATCAGCACATTTCCTGATGCTTCAGTTCCTGACCTAATTGTTATAATTTCTATTGTACTTTACTAATTTTAAGATGATCTGAGTCTTCTCCATACATTTTCTATGTATCTTAACCTAAGGAATAAAAAGTGAAACTGAAAATTCTTGGGATTTTGCAAATAATGTGTTGATGTATTAGCATCGTCTAATGAACAGAGCAGTAATCTGTTAAATAACCGTTAGACCGAGACAAATCCCTCAGTCCACGCGGTGTTAGTAATTCACGTACTGATCCTGACCGTAGTTTTTGCCGATTAAGGCGTAGGCAATTAGCACGAAGTGGGCCAAATAACAATTACAGGATTCGTATTTACTCAAATCTTTACAGTAGTCTATACTTGTATAAATATGTTTAATTTACGTAAGTATCTTTTATATTGAGTATGTTTGCTCTGCCAAAATAAGGGCAATTTTAGCTTCATTTAAAAATATTTTTATCAGACAGCAGTACACCAAAATTCAGAAGGAACGTGTTTAAATGTTAGCATCTGTTTTTGTCCTTTAACACTTGTAGTGATTTATAACCCATATTAAATTAGGTTCTGCATATCTTTTTGTGTAGTCAGTTGAGATAGAAGGTTGCAGAAATTTTAGCCTTTATAGTATCTTTTCCCTTTAATCTTTGTTTCTGATCAGTGAGCCGGGAGCTCCCTAATTGGATGGCAATAAATCATAGGAACTGACTTAGCTTGACTCATTTTTCTGGCTCTGATATACAACAAACATGGGAGCAGGTTGAATTTTGGGGTCAAATAGTATCAGAAACACACTTTAATCTCTTGGATCAGTCTTAGTTTTTATAGAGCAAATTACAGAAGGATTGCCTTTGGAATCCATCATTATAGCCGTGGGCTACTTTGACCTTTGTATCCCCGTGTAATTGGGGCCCTTTGTTTCTCCAGTTAGTTTTCTTCCTTTCCGATGTCACCATTGCTCTGCTTTTCCCTAACATTTTCTTTGGATCCCAATTTTTATCCTTAAGTTGTTTGTTAGGTCTCAGGCCCCTTGCTCTGGTCTTTCTTACTGCAAGGAGTTTGTATTCTTGGCTGTCTTTTGTTGATTGTGCATGCAGTCGTGGCTTCGGAAGCCTCCTTGCTGTCTGCTGTCTGTGTGTTGTGAAAGGTGAGGTTTCTCTCATACTGTTCTGGTAGCCGTTGTAATTTGATGGATCTGGGGAAGGGGAAAGGGAAAGGGAAAAATGTCATGTTAGATTCCCACACATGTAGTAGTTCTCAATTTTTATAAGTAGAAACATTACAAACAGCCCCAGGTTAATACCTTGTTTTTTAGTAGAAGACATGGCCAAAGTTTGTAGAGCACAATTGTGAAAGCATAACATCTTTACCTGTAAATAATTTGTTGTTTTTGAATATTTTAGTTTTGGCTGAAATTTTCAGAATCCACATTACTTTGCTTTGGAAGAAAAGGACCATCTCTCTGGGGAGTACATCGTGCACTGTGTGATGAATCTAGATTTGTCTCTTGTAAGTTATTTCCAGGAGAGCAGGGAACTTGTTTTTATTAGTTGGTCAGATTCCAACCAAACACATATAGTGTTTGATGAATAACTAATACAGATAATTAACAGCTTAAGAGAATGTGTGAGGAACAGAGGAGTTAGGAAGGACTTTATCAGCATAAAAGTCTTTGGAAATGAACAGGACACCTGGAGTCTGAATGTTATCAATTTAATTTGTGGGAACTGTATTTCCTTAGAATTATATTCTCGTTTCTTACTCCCTATGACTTAGACTACGTCCACATCGAGAGTATCCGTGTCTCAGGTCTGCCCACTGGGCTAGTTAAGTTTCTCCATAAAGAAACCCATTGCTACACTGGATGAATGGATTCAGTCTGTTTTTCCCTCTAAATAGAATGTCATCTCTGGTATTCAGGGCCTTAAGATGTCCAGCAAAGTGATTTTCAAAGGGCCCAAGGAACACAGAGGGAGACATTTTAGGTCAAATGTGAGGAGAAGCAGAAATCAGCCCAGCCATCTGAGGGCTTGCTCAGTTCTCACATAGTTTGGAAGCTTGAAGGAGATGGATTGCTTGTCTTCCCTTCCATACCTGGGAGAGATTTTAAGTCCAGCTGTTCAGCCAGCATTTGGAAAGCGGTACCTCAAAAGGATTAAAGATAAAGATAAAAGACTCTAATAATTATCATGAACTTTTCCAATAGCAATTTGTCCCCAGGATGTTTGGCACAAGGAATAGCGTCTACTAAAGATTGTTAATTTACCAGCATGTGGGAAGAGGAGCCAGATGAAAGGAGGATGAGACTCAGCCAGAAGTCCCTTGCCACCTCCGTGTTTACTGTTGGGCTGTGCTATGGTGATGCCTTCCTGGTATGAGCGAGACCCAGGCCTTTCAGGCTTTCTCCACATGTAGAAAATGCACGTGACTGACCTTGTTTTATCCCCAGAATATGTTGCCCTTTGCTGCCTTTTGGTGGCCCCTTTCCCAGATGCAGATTCCTGCTACCCTCATGAGTCATAACTCTCACCACTTCATCTGTAAATAGAGGGCTTTTGTTACTCTAACTTGTATAAGCAAGACAGCACCTTTCAAGTATTAAAATTCCCAGATTATCCTCCAGTTCTACTAGTATGAAGAATGTAAACTAAAAAGCTTTGGTCAATTCAAACAACAGGAGGCACATGATGAGGGAGGAGATTTTTGGAATCCGAGTTTTCCTGAAACTTAAAAAAAAACCAAAAACCTCACAGCTCCTTAATACCCTCTGTATCCACTGCCTGCTCTCCTTTCCTTTCCTTTCACAGAAGGAAAATAATGTTACTTTAGGATCATACTTTTAGTGGCTTCTCAAGTACCTCTGTATCTGAAAATATGCATTTCCAAGAGGAAAATGGTTGGAAAATTGTGTGGAACAGTCAAAACTCTCATGAGTAATTAGTAGAAGATTTTTTAATGGAAGAGGGTTCTATTTGCTTTAGAATGTTAGAACCAGTGCCACATGTTACTTTTTAGTGCTTTCCTTTGTTTTTCCAAAGTAATTATCGTACTTGTTAATACAGCATTCAATCTGAGGGCAGCAAAGCTTTAAAAAATCTTAATAAAATGTCCTGGCACTGTGGTTTCAACCAGTGTGTAGGGATTTATGGGTTTAGTATAGGATGAAATTATCACATGTTACGTGTAAAACAACATAGGCTTTTTCTTTGAAGAACAGACTCCTTGCAAGTTACTTAATACGTGACACAGTTCCAAAATTATTTGCAGCAAAACAAGACACCAACAAGTAAAATTTAAAGATTACTGTAATTAATTCTGGAGATTCATTTCATTTTCATTAAGCGCAAATTTGATTTATCCCTCTGAAGTAAGGCAGGATTTAAAACATATATTGAAATATTATTAATTAAAATAGCATACTTAAAATTTCTATTTTGGAATGATAAACATAAATATCTGTTACTTCTTCCTTTATCATTTATGGCTGACATCTCTAGCTACTTTTTTTGAGGATCTAATTTTTATTTGAAACCATTGAAATTATGAAGTTGTGATGATCAGGACACTAAAGAGGGGAAGGAAAGTCTAGGTGCTGACAGCTGTGCACTTAGGTGGCTCCAAGACATGATCACTCTAATAGGTTGCGCTCAGGACTGGGCTGATAGAGCACAATTAATCTTGGCAGGATAGTGTGTACTTAAAGGCCACTTCATTAGAATGGAACAAATGGTAAAATGATATATGTGGTTCAACATAGTTGATGAGATGCAGAGCCCACTATTAAAAAGTATGGCAACAAACAAATAAAGGCTCATCACGGAGTTGTAAGTGTTTTGATAGGTAAGATAAAGTAATATAATGTAAGTCTTTAGGAGTCCAGGCAGACATGTAGGCTGGTAGGACCAAAGAAACCATTCTTCTAATTCAGAGTTCTCAGCCACTATACTGGAATCCAGGGCAAGACTCTAATCCAGCAGGGAGACCTGCCAGATGAAGCCAAAGTCTCAGCTATAGAGGAAGATACTCACTATGCATGTCGGTTACTGAAAGAGACTTGAGTGTGGAAACTAGAACTAAATAGAGCTGATCAGAATTTGGTTACAAGCACCTGAATTGAACTAGCAGCCAAGGAGACTCAGGCTGATTCTGTTTGATTCTAAATTTGGGGCTAGGGTTTTTTATGATGTTTCTCCATAAGATCAGGATCCTAAACACAGGGGCAGGGTTGAACCTTCAAGTAATTTTGGTTGTGGGAAGAAGAGAGCTTGGGGACAGGTAGGACATCCTATGAAGGACTGTCCTCTCTCCTGGGAATTCCCTTCAAATATGGGCTGGGTGCCTTGGTGAAGGCCGCCCTCTTAGAGATTTTCCATCATGATCACCATTTCTATAGGATATTAAGATAAATTAAATGGATAAATTACATGGATAAATTAAATGCCTCTTGGTCATCTTTTATAACTCTGTGAGTCCAAAAATAAACATTTAATAATAAAAAGAGTGCTATATCATTTGCTCTTCTGGATTCTTGGATTTTAGGCAATATTGGAATCTTTTAGAACTTAAAGATGAATGAAAAATTGTCTTACAATGAAGTAGGTTAGTCTTTGGGGAAAAAACCTCTTAGGTCCTGTGAGAAATCTTTATTAAACCATAAAGCTTTATTTAACCTTTAGTGTGGTGAGAGAACATGATGTTACTAAACTGCTTAAATTTTGCATTGTAGCGTGCCATAGGGTTTGTGTCCTGAGATGATTTTCCAACCTTTATCAAGAAGAGTAAGAACGTATACACACAGTTCTGAATGTAACCTCCAAATTCTACCTTGAGATCTCCTAACCACATAGCCAGCTAAAGTTATTCACCTGACCAGGAAGTGCATTTTACTGATGCACATTGGTGGGGAATTTATTTTATTTTAGCAGCAAAAAACTCTAATTACTTCTATGTAGCTGATTTTCTTCAGCTACTGTATGCATAAAGGTCTCTTAGGATAAATATCTTTTAACTATTTCTGTAAAATTGGGAAGATACAGTTTCATAAATCCACTTTTAGCACCTTTCTCATTGTAATAATTATTGGGAAATAATTACTGGGAAAACCAGGTGGTCTTATGTAAAATAATGAAACTGGACCAATATCTTACACCTCATGCAAAAATTAACTCAAAATGGATTAAAGGCTTAAACATAAGACCTGAAGCCATAAAACTCCTAGAAGAAAAACATAGGTGGTACGTTCCTTGATGTGTGTTGGCAATGATTTTTTGACTCTCACATCAAGAATAAAAGCAAAAATAAGCAAGCCAGAGCCACATCAAGCTAAAAGGCTTCTGCACAGGAAAGGAAATCATCAACAAAATAAAAATAACAACCTACTGAATGGGAGAAAATGTTTGCAAATCATTTACCTGATAAAGAGTTAATGTCAAAAATTCATAAATAACTCATAAAACTCAAAAACAAAAACCAAGTAACTTGATTTAAAAATAGGCAATCTATAGTCTAACCAACATCTAAAGAAATTAGGAAAAGGACAAAGCCCAAAGTTAGCAGAAGGAAGGATCAGAGGGTAAATAAGAGACAAAAAATAATGCAAACAATAGGGAAGATCAGTGAAGCCATGAGCAATTCCACTTTTGGGTATTTATCTAAAGAAAACAAAAACACTATTTTGAAAAGCTATATGAACCCCTTTGTTCACTGCAGCACTATTTATAATGGCCAAGATATGGAAACAACCCTAAAGGCCAATTGATGGGTGAATGGATAAAGAAATTGTGTGTAAATATGAAATGGAATATTCTTCAGCCATAAAAAGAATGAAATCTTGCCATTTGCAACAACGTAGATGAATTTCAAGGGCATTATGCTAAGGGAAGTAAGTCACAGAGAGGGAGACAAATATTTTTGAAGACTCTTAGACATAGAATCTTAAACAAAAAACTAAATGGATAGATTCAGAGAACAGATGGGTGGTTGCCAGAGGCGGGGGGGTGGGAGGTGGGAGCAATAGGTTGAAGAGGGTCAAAAGGAAAGAAAATATTTATCTACTTCTGTTTTCAAGGTCTATCTCATTTTAGTAATTACTGCACGGAGTCCAGCCATCCCCATGGCGGTCTGGTATGGTGTCGTGAAAAGAACATGAGTTTTGGGGGCAACAAATAAGAGTTTGATTGCCCTTTCTAACTTCTTACCAGCTCTCTGATCTTGGACAATTTACCTAACATTTTAATATTTCTGTTGTGAAAGTTGGATGACATTTCCCTCAGAAGATTGTTGAAGATATTAAATAAGGAAACAGTTAACATAACACCTGCATGTTTTTAATTTCACTTGAAGTTTAGCCTTTTTTTCAGTTCCTAATTAAACAATGGAGGCAACGTCTACCTCATCAGGTAGTTCTGAGAATCAGTGATAAAAATGTTTTGAACAGTAAGGTCCTATAGACATGTCAGGGTTCGTTATTATTCTTGCAGACAACTAATGTCTCAAAAGTGTTTTAAAGTTTCTTAACCACATGGCCTGTTAAAGTTGGTCACCTGACCAGAAGGGTCATTTTAGAAAGAAGACAATGGTTTAGGTAATTTTGGTGAAATTCTTATATATTTGTCTTTAATTCAGTTCATCCTCTTTCCCTCTTGGTCCTATGGTACCACACTTCTCTCCCTCCACCGATGACCTCTCTGGCACTTCCTTTTGTTCCTGTAAATATTGGTGTATTAGTTTTCTAGGGCTGCTGCAAGAAAGTACAAAAAAACTGGGTGTCTTAAAACAACGGGAACTTACTGTCTTATAATTCTAGTCACTAGAAGTCTGAAATCAAGATGTCTGCCTAGCTGTACTATCTCTGAAGGCTCTCCGGGAGAATCTTTCCTTGCCTTTTCTAGCTTCCAGCCATCCTTGGTGTTTTTGGTTTGTAGAGGCGTCATTGCGGTCATGTGGCCATCTTCCCCTGTGTGTGTTTACATCATTTCCCTTTTGTGCAAGTCTGTCTCTATGTTCAAATGCCCATCTTTTATAGGAACATCATTCATATTGGATGGGGGCCCATCCTAATGATCTTACTTTACCTTGATCACCTTTGTAAAGACTCTATTTCCAAATAAAGTCACATTCTGACTCACTGGTGGGAGGGTGGTTAAGACTTCAACATGTCTATTTTTTGTGTGTGGGGGCACAACTCAACCCATAATAGTTGGTATTCCCAAAGGTTCTGACCTCAGCCTCTTTTGGGCCCTCTCTTTGTAAGTCATTTCACCTCCTTGTGACTTTAATGACAACTGTGGTGTAGTGGAATGAACATGGTCTTTGGAGTCAGACTGTCTTATGGTGGGTCCTGGCTAGTTCACTTTCCAGTGACTTTAGCAATCTAAATGTCATACTTACAGGGGCCTTTTGAATGGTCAGGTGATTCTTCATGCTCTGCAGGTTGAGAAGCACTGAACTCAGCTGGCTATGTACGGGCCACTGTGGGCATCAGCTGTGGTGACGACAGTGGGGTTCATGGGTGGACTGCACAGTGCGTATTCGTCCCAGGGTTTTCTAAGCAACAGCTGGAGGGGCTCCCCCTCCCCTTTAAGTTCCCCTTTCTTGAGTTCTCAGCAGCATCCTAGGCATCCTAATGGCGGAGATGGCATTGATACGGAGGCTGTGTCACATTAATCTCATCTGAATTGCCTTTAAAAGTCCTATTCTAAGCTCCATTTGGCAACTGATCTCTCTCAACAGTGCTTAATGCCCTGCTCTCAACCATCAAATTTCTGCTTTACAACTGCTTGTCCAGAGTAAGAGTCCAGTGAAAGGCATTTCTTTTTTTTTTCCTGAGGAAATGTGTTATGTATATCTGCTTCTTATTATCCTCTCCAAGGGGACGTGTGCAACATAAATTATAGTGATTTATTAGCAATGAAGAACCCATTTGTGTGCCCTTAGTCAGCGGTTTTCATGGAGTGCTCTGTAAGTGGGAGATTATTTGTCATTTTTGGATGGATTCAGAATAAATAAAACAGAGAACTAGTCTAAGGTGCGTAGAGTTGAACACATCAGATGAATTTGTGTATCATTACGATTCAATGCACCCATTGCATTTTGTACCCGCACATTAGTAATTCTAGTCCTGCGTTTTTTGTTCTGCATTTTCTCCGTCTTTGAGCTACTGCCGTGCTACTGACATCTCCACAAGGAGGGATCTAGAATATCCTTTGTGGGCCACCTGTGGCAAGGACAAAGACTGTTACACTGTTCCTGAAAAGATGCCAGCATCTTCTGAGACAGATGTTGCAAAAGTGTGATGCAGTGATGAGCAGTCAGGTCAGAATCTGGGGGTCTGGGAGATGGCCAGGGGCTGGGTTGGGAGTAATCAAATTTCTTCCTGGGAATTTTGTGACTAACATGTGCAAATGGCTTATCTTAATTCCTTTTAATAATTGAGACTCAAAATATACTCATGGTGGAAGAGATGGGTAAGAGGAGTACTCATTCTTCCTGAGAGCCTGGCATATCGTGCTCACATGCATAGCACCTCTAAGTGAAGAAATGAAGTGAAGATCCTGGCTTTTTTTTTTTCTCTCTTCCTTTGCATATGTCTAGAAGTTTTCCTCATATACAAATGAAATAAGAAAACTAATTAAAGTTGATACTTACCTATGTAGATATGTATGTATTTCTTTATTTTTCTCAAGTTTATTGAGCATCCGCTATATGACTGAACATGCGGTAAAAGGTGATTAAAATATTTTGTTTCCTCCAAAGAGATTTCAGTATAGTAAACTGTCAAATCATCTGGGGTAAAATAATTTGTCATCAATTGTATTTATCCCTGACCAAATCATAATTAACTGTTAGACCATTACTCATTGTTGCTTTAGTCTATAAAGTAGTTACTCTTAAATTTTGATGCACATCAGTATTTGGTGTGCAGGTTCTCTTGGGGATTTTTGTTTTTAAGAGCAGATGGTCTGCCTCTGTCTCAAGTTAATTTTATTCCATAAGTCTGTAGTGGGTCCTGGACATACGTATTTATAAAAGGCAGTGCAGGTAACTGTGATGCCAGCCAAAGCTCGTGAACCCATGCCCCCAGGCGCTTAGAAGCAGACATGATATACATTATTTACTTATGGCATGAATGGATTAAGAAGCAGATGGTTTTGCAAAAATCAGGAGTTTGCCTGGAACTTTGAGCCAGAATTTCAGTGAGAGCAACTTAATGACAGCGTTGGCCGTTGGAGACTTCAGCTGGCTCATGGGTCAGAGGGAGTCCATTGGCAGTGAGCAGCCTGATAGAGTGCTTGAAGACATTGACTCTTGCTTCTTGGTTATTGGTTTGAATGAAACTCATCCTCCACAGATGGGCCATGGTTTGTGAGCACAAATAGAGGAGGAACAGTGAGTTCACTGGCAGAGCCCACACATGGGAAAGACCAAGAGAGAAAAAGGCACAGGTTGAAGGTGAAGGCACTAAACAAAATTAACTTTCACTTGTTTCAATGTTAAGACAGAAAATGCTCCTTTCTCTTATGGCTCTTAATGAGGGTGTACATAGCAAGTCTTTTAGAAGCTCATCCAGGTTTACCTTATTTATTGCCTTTAAATTACATGGTAGATATCCTTCAAGCACTCACTAAAATGGAAATAACTAACAATGCAACCGAACGGAAGTAAAAGGAAACCTCAGTGACAGGTTACACGTTTTTTCTTAAAGAGCAAAAGGAACTGAGTTAAGGGTGGAAACAGTTGACTGGCATTCTGTTCTAACCAATAAAGATCTCAAGTTAGTACAGCCATGGGGCTTCAAAAAAAAAAAAATGAAGAAGAAGAAGAATTACTGCTTCTGGGGGCACAATGTCTTCATTTTCAGTTTTGATATTTGCTTTGGTTTTGACATTTGAGTTTTTTATGTTTGTGACAAAATATACATATGAGGATATACTCAAAAGAGCACAAAATATTGTCATTGCTACACATTCTACATTTTTATAATCTTCATTTAAAATTTATTCCCCATACTATTTTTACCTAAGTCCCACCCCACACCACTACTGCTAGGCTGAATGATGAACACAGATGCACAAAAGGTCCCTAAAGTCTAAATGATCCAGATAAGTGAATAGACAATGAGGAAATAACAGGACCAGGGGCCCTGTTTCCACTGTCAGCAAGGCAGCTTAACTAATTGAGAACATCTTGGGAGTGGTTGATCAACTCATCCCCCTTCTCTCCTGTGGGCTCGGAGAGCTCTCATTTCTCTAGTAGGTGCAGAATTTCACTCTTAGAATTAATTTCCTCTTGCCCTACCCAGATTGTTTGAATAAGCAAATGATTTAAGTATTCAGTGTCTTGTCATTCCTTTTAGGATAAAAGCCAAACTCACTAACATCACCTATAAGGCTTGATGGCAGTGGTTCTTAATCGGGTACCTTTATCCCCAAGGGTACTTTTGGCAAAATCTGGAGACATTTTTGGTTCTCCTGGTTGGGGTGTGGGGAGGTGGGGAATAGCGCTACTGACATCGAGTGTGTAGAGGCCAGAGATGCTGTTAAGCATTCTACAGTATGCTGCAGCCTCACCGTAAAGATTATTGACCCCAAATGTCAGTATCACTAAGGTTCAGAAAGCGCTGTGGTATGTGGCCCCTGCCTGTTTCACCAGCCCCATCTCGGGCTGCCCTTTCACTGCACTTTCCACTCCAAGACACACTGGTTTCCTTTCAGTTCTTTGAATAGCCTCTGTTGCTTTATATTTTTTGGGTTTTTGTATTTGCAGCTCACCATCCGTGGGCCCCCTTCCCACTTCCTTCATCTGTCTAGTAGGAATAAACTCTGAATCCTTCACAGCTCAGTGAATAGCACTCCTCAAACATGCCTTCCTTACCTCTCCCACTGGGTGAGAGGGCCTGATGCTCGTAGAGCACCATGCATTCCTGTGCCTCTGACCTTAGTAACACTCTGATTAAATAACGTATTCTGTAGTTGGTTGTTCATATCTTACCTCCTTCATTAGAACATAATCTCCAGGAGGGCAGGGCCAATTCACTGTCGTATCCCCCATGGCCAGCGTAGGGCTTTATACCTGGTGGTCACTCAATAAGTATCTCTTGAACAAATGAATCATCAAATAGGATAAGTAATTAAAAAGGAATTAGACTTATTGCTGTTTTTGACACATTAGCTGTAGGTGACTTCTCTCTTCTAACTCTGGAAGACACTTTTTATTTAAATCACATCTGGTGCCAATCCCATATTGTTTTGTATAGTAGTTTTAGTCAAAGTACTATATATGTGTAGTGGCTCTTTGGATGTGGTTGTATTGAGACAAGGGCAGAGTTACTTTCTTTTTTTTATCACCATGCTCTTGCTTTCCTTACTCTGTCTCTCTCACTCCAATTACAGCTGACTCTCAATTTCTACTTTATTTTTGCACTGTTTGATTTTTTAAAAATTAATGAATATTGCTTTATATTCAGAAAGATGATTAAAATTTTAAAATTTTATTGGAACTGGACTGGATTCTAAGATTGTATCATCCAGTTCTCCAAGCTATAATTTTATAGGAATTTAATAACAGTAACATAACACATAATATAGACTATGGGGAAATTTGTGACAAATTTAATTGAAGACTAAGTATGCAATTTGGAGTTGAGAATAAGAGATCATATTGTGATCCAAACATCCTGCTTGGCTCACTGTCTAATATATACTCAGTCAAATACAGTTAGGATAATTAGGCAGCCTACATAAAGCAGAGGTGTTCGTCCCCTAGAGTTTTCAAAAAGAAAACAGCCTGGATATCCTTAATAAATTGATCAATCTATTTATTACCTGGAACATATCTGAATGAACATTAGAGGTAAAGAGAGTAATAAGAAAGCTTGAATTACAGATTATTATATATGAATAAATTCATGGAGAATGAACTGACTCTGGCTTCTCCTGTTGTGGTCAAACCTAGCAGATGTTTGACTTCTGTTCTTGCGGTTTGTCTGCCAAATGGTGCCAAACCTTCCCCGTGTTCCTACTTAGGATGTGGGGTTGGCAAAGGGGATTGGGTTCAAAGAGAGGTGAAGATGTCCACTGCTTACATTGCTTGGTAATTAAGAAATGTGTGGTCTGTTTTTAGCTGCCCGTGGAGTGAAAATGCATCAAATTGCGGCTCATAATGTCAGGTTATACACATTTGCGTGTTAACTAGATGTGATGGTCTATCAATACAAGGACTTTGACCTACCCATCTTTGTTCCCAGCCTCTTTCTATCTCTCGATAGTCATTTAATTTTTCTTGAATGAATGTATCAGGTTGAATTACATGATATTGTTGATATTCAGCTGTTTTTGGCCTACAAAAATGACATTTTCATGTGATTCTGTTTAATATAAATGGAAGAATGGATGAACATTGGATTTATTTATGTCTCATAGAAATTGTGTTCTAATTAAGAATGAAACAAATTTGAAATAATACTATTTGTTTATATGAATAATGACTCAAATAGGTTTTTATAGGCTAGCCAGGAAACCCAGTCATTATTTAAAACTAGTGATTCTGTAGGAAAATGCATGTCAACTATGAAACTCACCTTACATATGAATGTTTGATACACAGTGTATTCATAGATTGGTGACATAAATCATGACACCTGTAAGAATTTTGTTCATATTCTGACAGGATCACTGATAAAACTTCCTTGCTAGTTGTTTGATTTAGGACTAGCAATTAGGAATGGGTAGAGAATTTAAGTGATAAAGTCAATGTTGCTGGAGTCTGTATTGTTGTCTTTTTGGGGGGGTATTTATCTGAAGGTTACAAAAACACAAATTTGAAAAGATATATGCACCCCTATGTTCACTGCAGCATTATTCACAGTAGGCAAGATATGGAAACAACCTAAGTGCCCCCTGGATGAATGGATACAAAGACATGGGGTGTGTGTGTGTGTGTATATATGCACAATGTGTCCTTTTCTTGAGGCACTGAGTCATTAGTGGAAACCTTTGTCACTAGGAAACTAGGTCTTTGGAATCCAAAGAAATGTAGCAAAAATGTGCAGAATTTTTTTAAGCAAATCTCTTTCCTGGGGACTGATGGATTCTGTATCAGTGATCCGCAGTGAGTGAGGTCATTTTTAGTCACTATTTCCTGATCTTAGGCTTTGGGGAATTCCTTAGCTGGCGGACTTTGAGCCCTCAGACACACTGGAGTATGTGCATTTGCATGAAAACCCTTGTGATGCAAGTGGGCATATGGTGGTGTTTCATAAGGAGACACAGGAAACGCAACATTTCTGCCAAAGGGCGATGTAACCCCCATAACTCCAGCCGTGTAAAGGCAAGAGTAAGAGCTTAGCTCAGTCCTGCTCCACGGATTGGCTGGGCTAGCTTTCCAGGTGCCAGTGTGACACGGCAGTAGGAGTGAGCTGGCGGCGCAGGGATGTGCTTCCTTGCAGAGCAGATCCTTAGCTGAGGGAAAGGAAGAGAGAGGCTTGGATCAGACATTTTTATTTACTCTTTAAATCCCCTGAGGCTAAAACAACAGCAGCAATAAAACCGGTGAGGAAATGGGAATCATTGGTGGGGGGAGGACAGTCTTAGATGAGAACGCTGCTTCCCTGTCTGATTTCATTTTTTAGATAAATAGAGGAATATGGGAACTTGCGCATACTTTTCTGTTTGTTTGTCTGATTAATATTGAGCAAGAGAAGCTTACAACACTCTGGATGCTCATAAATATAAGGAGCTCTAAGCAGGTTTGTTTTTGTCTTGTTAAAAAGAGACCTGGAGATTTTTACTTAACGCATCAAGAAGTCTTATATGGGTTGTTTTTTTTTTTTTTTTTTGAAGGAAAAAGAAAAGAAAACAAAACCCATCATTACTATGGATCTTAAACAATTTAAAAATCAGATAATGAATGATATGATTGCCAATGCTCATCATACCAGTGGTTCTTAAGACTGTGAATACTTCCTATTGATCAGACTAGAAATAATACTAAAATGATTATTATTACAGGTGTAATTACAGATATAAATATAATGCTTTTTATTCCCTATAGCCCTTTCACAAAGACTTATTTTGCAAAACAACGTTCAGAACTGCTGTCATAGATTTGGCAAAGTTTGGTTAAATCTTAATGTGCATGTTGTGTCAATGGCAACGTGTGCTACTGGATTCCAGCAGAAAAATGTTGAGTTGAACAAAATGAAGAAGGGTCATAGTTGCCGAATGAAGTTTGGTCTGTACCCTCTCAGGTGTATCTTTTCCTCACCATAGCTATCTCCTCCTGCTTTGTATGTTCAACACTAATTCACTTATTAAAATTACCAGCAGAGATGTTGGTAATTCCTCACTCACCACTGATCTCTTGGACTAACACTCATTTTGCATTTCCAGGTTGGTACTCTGCCATCAGTAACTGTGTTTTAAGTACATTTTCCAGCCAACTTTTCAATGTTATTTACATTATGAACCGTATTTCCCAATATGCTAATAGATGACAAGGAGGGCCTAATTAAATCTTGGCTAATGTTAAGGAGAATTCACTTTTTGTTTCCCCGTAATATCCCTCTTACCATAGCAGCTGTATTTTTTTCTTATCAGATAAGAAATTAAATTGGCCTGGAAAATTCACCCTGAAAATGTTAGAATGCACTCAAAACTAAGTAAGATTGATAATAAACTAGGCCACCGTAAATGTTTGAATTATGCTCCAAATGCTGCAAAATAGATGTCACCAGAAGCGACACCATTCGGGAACAAGGAGATATTTGTGCCTTTGTTGAGAGAGGAATTTACGGCAGAGACAACTACTCAGCTTGTGTTCCCCAAGGCCTCGAGGTATGTACAGCACAGGCAGCGTGCATTCTTTACAATTTTCTGTGGACTTGTCTGGCCTCAGGGACCTTTTTGGTAGCCAAGAAGGTCTTGACTCTTTACCCTGGACCCAGTCTTTGATCTTCATCCTCTGTAAGTTCTCTCTCTGCAGGTCCAGACCCCTTCTCCCTAAAGCAGAGATGACCCGGTTCTTGTAGTCCGTAACTCCTTGGCCCTGGGGCTTTAAGTAGAGGGTAAAGTTAACTGTCTCTCGTAAGTAAAATGAGAACCATCGCAGTGCGCGCCACATAGGCTTGTGCACTGGCACTAAGCCCGCTCCTCCCCATGCCTTTACCTGCACTGTGGAGGGCGAAGAGGCGGCACAGAGACCCAGGCCTCCCGCCTCCAGCACTCAGCCTCACCTTCAGCATCTGCCTTGAACCTATCAGGGCGAATCCTGTGTTCTCAATCTTGTGTGAGTCACAGTAAGAACTTTAAGTTTCCCAGGTCACACCTCACCGTGTCCCATACGCTGATTATTTCAGCCCGTCTGCATTCTCTGTCCTGTCCCCCTGTGACACACCTGCCTGACTCTGAAGCCCCCTCCTTGTGCTTTCTAGAGCCCATGGACTGGTATCAGAAAAATGTGTGACAGTTGCAGGCTTTTCTCTGAATATTGCTTTTACTTTCTTTTTCTGACCACTCTTTCTCACTTTCCCCCCATCTTAATTCTTGGTTGCTGAAATGTACACTGAGGTGGGAGGTAAAGGTAGCTCTGAAAGCAGTGCCCTGTGCGAATTCTGAGGTCATTTTTTTTCATACAGTGCTGTGATGCTGCCACTGTGTTCATCCTGAGGGTCTAGAAACTTCTCTAGAGTTCTGCGTGGATATGCATGGTGTGTGTGTGAGAGGGAGAGAGAGAGAGAGTTCCTCCTGTCCTATGTAAGTTCATCTATGTGACCATGATCATGAGGGCTGGAGGCAACTTTCCTCCCCTGGGTTCATTATTCCAAAGAAATCTTGACCTCTACTTTAACTAATGAAGTGATATAGAAGCATAGGATGATTGCAATTTATTTTGCCTTTATGGTCCACATTTTTATGCTTAATATTTGTTTTTTTGTTTTGTTTCATTTTGCAGGGGTTGGGTCGGGGAAGAACAGTTTGTCTTAGCCAATTCGGGATGTTCTGCCATATTGTCTGATACTTATCCACCTTCTCATATGAGTTTAATTGTTCAGGCACTTGATGTAGAAACTATAATGCATAGTTCATTGGAGTTGGTAGCGTTGCAAGCAGGAGATACCCTAACTATTAGCTGTATGACCTTAGATGAGTCACTCAGCTCTCAGAGAGATCATTTTGTTATCTGTAAAATGGCTCTCTGTGGAATGTTATCTGTGATATACCTCTGTAACCAGCGTGCTGTCAGTGTTAGGAAGAAACCACACAGGTGAACCCGCCCAGCCCATCGGACACATGCTAGGTCTTCCCTCATTTGATGGTCTTCTTCCTTCCTGTCATCTCAACCAGCCACAGCGTTGCTGCCACCAGGTGTTTCCCTTATAGATTAGGTGTCCTAACTGAATGGTCTGAGATCGTGGGCCTGATGTCACTTGGAAAGAAAACATGAAAGTTGTTTAAAACCAGTTAGCTGAAGTTAAAATGTTACTCACCTAATTTTTAATTACAAAATTAAATACATTGACAACATTTTCCATTGTGGGTGTTTAACACATTATTCAGTCTTTAGAAATACCCATCTTTATGAATATTCTAATGCCCATCTATTAATTACACATTAGATACACATGTTTCAGCCCATGTTTTAAAAGTGAAAATAGTTGTGCTTTGGTGGCACGTTACTGTTACCACAGTGCAGGGAATAGATGGCAGAGACTCGGGTGCTAGATGTGGAGGAGGGGTGAGCGGCTGCATCAGGAACTGGCAAGCAGTTTGCTCTGCAGTTTGTTCTTTGGGGTGGTCGTCCTGGCTGTTATGACAGATGTCCCTTCCCCTGCCTAATAAACAAAAGTTGATTTTACTCACATTTATTCTTGGCTCCCACCTTGCAACAGGTGGCCCGTCAGCCTGTAGTCGACTCTGCAACTGCTGGCTGTCAGGAGCTTTGAGAGCCTTCTGTGATGATTAAAGCAGTAGTTGAGAGGAAACTTAGGAAAACTCACTGAGTTTACACAATTTGTAAACTTACAATTTGTGTAAACTTCCTTGTGATCTGAGATGGATTCTAGTGACCCACATGATGCTTTTCTTTTCTGCTGTGTGGATGTTTGGACATTTTTGGCCATCAAATCCTGTAGTGTTAGCTGTGTAGTGAGTACTGAGTAGCTGGTGGCTGAGAATTATTTCATAAATGTCTCCGCTTTGAGCCTTAGGTGGAAGTCTTTTTCCAAGACCTACTGGCTCTCCTATCTTGCAAACAGAGAGGTAAGGTTCAGAGGTTAGTGATGGGGAGAAAGAAGAGGAGAATCAGTGTGGAGGAGTGAACGAACTGTCTGCCTTTCTTCCCCTTCCTGGTCTAGCTCTTGGCAGACAGACAGGGTCCTCAAGCCTGGCCCAGCTTGCTATGGTAGAAGGCATAGAAATCACATAAATCATAGAAATCACATGTGAATATATGCCTCAGTATAGATTCCTTGAGAACTTGATACATTGCTAGATTAATAGAGAAATACTGGGTAGATAGATGAAAATGAAAACTCATGGGACATTGTCTTCCTCTGTCTATGAAATGGCCTCGTGGGATCTGAACCCAACCAGTCTGACAACAGAGCCTATCTCTATAGCTCTGATGGGTTAGGAAGTAAACACCTAGACTGAAGGGTCAAAACCTTCCATATAGAAAGGATGACTGATGGGGACAACATGGAGAGAGGACGTTCGTGGCATCCTGTACCTCAGGGCACCTGAGCTACTCCCGTAGGTCTCCCAAGGAGCCTGGTGATGGAAAAAGCATGAGAGCAGGACAATTAAGCCCATGAATGCTGCAGACTGACACCTGGATTAGCATCTCTGCTTTACCATTTTCTACCTTTGACAACTGGGCAAATTAATTCACCCCTGTGTTTTTTAGTTTCTTCACCTCTAAAATGGGAATAGCATCATAGAGGATTTATACTTCAAAAATAGACTTCAAACTGGGGCTGTTATGTGGCACAGTGTCACATATGAGGTTCTTTTTCTTTTTTTTTTTTTTTTTTTTGAGGGAGGCTAGGAAATATTTACTGTCTACAAAGTAGGATAACATCAATGATTTATGCAAGAAAAAATTCAACTCTTTTGGGATTCTTATATGAAAAGTGCTACACAAATATGAATACTATCAGTCAACACCAGCAAAAACAAACTATGGTCGTTTTCTTGCTTTGCTTGGTGCAATGAATTTGACTGTCTTAGGAATTTAAAATTTGACTTCTCTTAAGGATAATTTAATTTTCTCTGACAGCTTTTTCCACCTCTTTTCTATTGCCCCATGAACAACAGTCTAGTTTATTAATTTGTGTGAGTGTAAACATGATCCTCTTAGTCCCGATCCTGTGTCTAGGGCCGTGCCGAAAAGCTATATGCTGCGTGTTAATTCTTTGCCTTGCAGTCACACCAAATGCAGTTCAGAAGAGTAACTTGTATGCAAGTCCTTGGTCCAGCTTAGAACATTTTCATTTACATATTTTAAATTAGTCTGCTTTTAGTTCAATGATTCTGTCCAATTTCATAGTTGTAAATATGTGGCAGATGTTGTTTAGCTAAATTTAAAAATTAGAAATAATTATTGTAGAAGTAGTGCTTTTATATATATCATTCTGTGAACCATGGGAGAGCTATTATTCAGAGAGGAGAATTCCCTGGGAAAAAGGCAAATGTTGGAGCTATTGGTTTTTAAAGGAAAGACCCTAAAATTATTATGAAATCAGATAAGTTAGGGATATAATTTCCAGCTGTGTTCTGATTTATCTCGTGCTGTTTGATACTGCCACATAAGTGATGGCGGCATGGCCGAGCATTTAAATGCAAATTTATAATTCTAAGTGCTCTCCTTTGTTGAAGGCATTCTGTTTAAGCTTGAAATCCCCAAAAGATTTTTCATGATTTTGATTTCTTTCTGCAAAGGAAACCTTTGATAAAAATAGAAGATGCAGAGAATAAGCTAAATCATGGCATTATTCATCCAATTCAAAACAGACCATCTCCCAGGCTCTGCAAACCAAAACAGAGTTGGATAAGATAACCCCTGTCTGCCAGCTGATAGAGGAATCAGAGCTGTTGGCGAGACAAACGAGGGAGTGTGCAACTCGAAAGGTCAGGTGGAGCTGAAGCTGGAAAGGAAAAAGCAGATCAATAAGCAGATCAACCTGTCCAGTGACAAGGGATGTTTCCAGACTTTGCCAAGAGACTGGAAATTCACATAAGCAAGAAGGAAGCAAACCTGTCATGGGTTCACCTTGGTGCAAACTGTGGGGAGGCCTGGCAGGGGGGTTTATGTGTTCCTTTCTCTCTTCTTTGTGTGACTTCTTGCACTGACTCCATCCATCTACCCAGGTAAACCTCGAAACAAGTGAGCAATGGAAATCAAATGAGTGGAACACCTGAGCACCCTTCCCGTTTCACCAGTGATTTATCAGAGGGTTAGAGAAAGGCAGTTGACTAATTTTAACTAATCTTTTTGATGGTTAGTGTTTGTTTATCTAAAAAGAATGACATGAATGTCCTTTCTCATCATTATACTATTAGCAGAGTTTTTATCCCATGAAATATACATTATTAGTGGTCCTCATTGATAGGGTCCCTGCATGTACTGAAATATATATGGTATAAAAAAATGAAAAAGGGTTGATTGTTTGCTGTGCTAACATGTATGGCTGAGTTAAGTTAGAGTCTTGACGACTCATCTTGGATCACTCTACAGTACACATAGTAGGTGCTCAATATTTTTTTTATTAGAGTTTTTCTTTGGGTAAAAACTAGTTTGCACTGCAATTAGGATTAAACAACCAATTTTAAAAAAATCAGAGCTAGAAAATAAAATTTGAGCTAGGTTACAGGTTTTTTCCTAAAACGTATTTTTCATTACGGGCATGCCTCATTTATTGTACATTGCTTTACTGCACTTCACTGAGATTGTGTCTTTTACAAACTGAAAATTTGTGGCCACCCTGCATCGAAGCAAGTCTATTGGTACCATTTTTCCAAGAGTATTTGCTCACTCTGTGTCTCTGTGACATACTTTGATAATTCTGACAATATTTCATGCTTTTTCATTATTATTATATTTGTTATGGTGGTCTGTGGTCAGTGATCTTTAATGTTACTTGTTTTGGGTTGTCACAAACTTCACCCATATAAGATAGTGAACTTAATCAATAATTGTGTGTCCTGACTGCTCCACTGACCAGCTGTTCCGCTGTCTCTCTCCCTCTCCTTGGTTCTCCCTGTTCCCTAAGATAAAACAATGTTGAAATCAGGCCAATTAATAACCCTACAATGGCCTCTAAGTGCTCAAGTGAAAGAAAGAGTCTCACATCTCTTCCTTTAAATAAAAAACTAGACATAATTAAGCTTAGTGGGGAAGGCGTGACAAGAGTTGAGATAGGCTGAAAGCTAGGTTTGCCTCTTGTGCCAAATTATTAGCCAAGTTGTGAATGCAAAGGAAGAGTTCTTGAAGGAAATAAAAAGTGCTACTTCAGAGAACACATCGATGATAAAAAAAAAAAAAAAAAGGGAAACAGCCTTATGGCTGATATGGAGAAAGCTGTAGTGGTCTGGATAGAAGATCAAGCCAGCCACAAAATTGCCTTAAACCAAAGCTTGCTCCAGAGCAAGGCCCTGACTCTCTTCAGTCCTATGACGGCTGAGCGAGGTGAGGAAGTTACAGAAGAAAAGTCTGAAGCTAGCAGAGGCTGGTTCATGAGGTTTGGGGGAAGAAGCCGTCTCCATACGTCAAAGTGCAGGTAAAGCAGCAAGTGCTGATGCAGAAGCTGCCGCAGGTTCTCCCGAAGATCCAGCTCGGACCGCTCATGAAGGTGGCTATGCTAAACAGCAGATTTTCAAAGTAGAGTAAACAGCCTTCTATTGAAAGATGCCCTCTAGGACTTTCATAGCCAGAGAGAAGTCAAGGCCTGGCTTTGAAGGACAGGCCGACTCACTATAGGGCTAATGCAGCTGGTGACTCACGGTTGAAACCAGAGCCCATTTATCACTCTAAAAACCCTTGGGTCCTTGAGAATTATGCTAAATCTGCTCTGCCTGCACTCTATAAACGGAATAACAAAGCCTGGATGGTGGCAC
Source organism: Camelus ferus (assembly GCF_009834535.1). NCBI lineage: Eukaryota > Metazoa > Chordata > Mammalia > Artiodactyla > Camelidae > Camelus > Camelus ferus. The sequence continues at coordinate 21,513,421 of NC_045707.1, forward strand.
ATCTGTTTACAACATGGTTTACTGAATGTTTGAAGCCCACTGTTGAGACTTACTACTCAGGAAAATATATTCTTTTCAAAATAGCACTGCTCACTGACAATGCACTTGGTCACCCAGGAGCTCCGATGGAGATGTAGAACAAGATTAATGCTGTTCTCATGCCTGCTAACACAGCATCCGTTCTGCAGCCCATGGATCAAGGGGTAGTTTAAACTTTCGAGTCTTATGATTTAAGAAGTACATTTTGTAAAGATATAATGATATAGATAGTGATTTCTCTGCTGGATTCAGGCAAAGTAGAGTTGACCCTTGAATAAAACAGTTTGAACTGTGCGGGTCCAATTATGTGGATTGTTTTCGATAGTAAATACTGCAGTACTACATGGTTCACGGTTGATTGATTCATGGTTGCTGAAGGCCATCTCTAAGTTCTGTGCAGTTGTGAACTGTGTGGTGGGTTGGCATCCAGAACACCCTCATTGTTTAAGGGTCAACTGTAAATTGAAAACCTTCTGGAGAGGATTCACCATCCTAGATGCCCTTAAGAACCTTGGTGATTCATGGGAAGAAGTCAAAATATCAACATTAACAGGAGTTTGGAAGGAGCTGATTCTACTCCTCACAGATGACTTTGAGGCATTCAAGACTTCGGTGGAGGAAGTAACTGCAGATGTGGTGGGAGTAGCAGGAGAGCTAGAAGAGAAGCCTGAAGATGCAACCGAATTGCTGCCATTTCATGATACGACTTTAATGAACAAGGAGCTGCTGCTTGTGGATGAGCAAAGAAAGTGGTTTATTGAGATAGTCTACTTCTGCTAAAGATGCTATGAAGATTGTTGAAATGATGGCAGAGGATTTAGAATATTACAGTAACTCAGCTGATAAAGCAGTGGCAGTGGCAGTGGCAGAGTTTGGGAGGATTAACTCCAATTTTGAAAGTTTTACTGTGGATAAAATGCTATCAAATAACTTTGCATGCCATAGAGAAGTTGTTCATGAAGAGAAGAGTCAATCTATGTAGATAACTTCATTATTGTCTTTTTTGGTTGTTTGTTTGTTTTAAAGAAATTGCTGTAGCCACCCCATCCTTCAGCAACCACCATCCTGATCAGTCAGCAGCCGTCAACCTCAAGGCAAAACCCTCCACCAGCAAAAAGATTATGACTAGCTGAAGGGTCAGATGATGATTAGCATGTTTTACCAATTAAGTATTTTTAAATGAAGGCATGTACATTGATTTTTAGACATAACGCTATTGCACACTTTAATAGACTACAGTATAGTGGAAACATAACTTTTATATGCACTGGGAAACCAAAACATTCATGTGACTCATTTTATTATGGTTTTTGCTATATGGCAGTGGTTTGGAACTGAACCTGCAGTATCTCTGAGGTATCCCTGTATTCGATGCCTTTAAAATACAATGTTTATTATGCTCTACTAAGTATGATACAAAGCAAGCTAAAGCAGATTTTGTTTTACACTAGCATTAGCCAAACGATAGCAATAAAATGTTCCGGCTAATTTTTACCAGCTCTGCTTGAATATAGATGGTAAGTTTTACATAGAAACTCTTTCCTATAAGTAAAATCAGACCACAGTCACATTTTCTGGATCTATGTCATACTCAGAAAGCTGTCAAATAGTAGATTTTCCTCATGTAGAAATCAGAATGGTTTCTCAGGTGAGACATTAGCTTCATCCAGCGTGAAGGTAGAAACAACCTGCAGAGGTTGTGTTCTGAGCAAGCAGTGGGCACCTTGAACACTGTCACAGATTCATCTTAGAGGAAGTTACGCATGGTGAGATTCATACCTGTTTCTAGACAGTTATCTAACTCTCCATGGCTGTTTAGTCAACATAATACAGTCAGGGTACTTAGGCTGTGGCTTTTGGAAAGTTGTATTTCCAGGAGCATGTGCCAAGTCTGAATAGAGAGCTAAGGAGAATGAATGCTGAGAGCAGGGAGCCGTTTGTTGCCTCTCCTAGTGTAGCCAAGGGTGGTACCACCAAGTTTTGGTGGTGAGACGGGAAACGGGGGACCCATGGAATGTGGGAAGTGTCTCCTCATCTGAGGCAGGTAAGATGAATAGGAACAGGGTCTCTTCAAACAGTAGAGGGAAGACAGCTGATCTTGATTCTGGAAAACTTAATTAAATGAGACACAAGAAGACATTTTGGGAAGAATCCACACCTCTAATTCACAGTCTTAACGAACGTCTATTTAACTCTTCTGCAAACCTTCTATTAGGTAACTGAGGTTGGTTACCCTCTGGCAATAAAGATGGTAATTACAGTAAACAAAAAAAATTGAGAAGTAAATATTGGTGGGAAGTTTTGGGGAGAGACCTATGGTATTTCTCTACCTGAATTTTTTTCTCTTTCCCTTATTTATCCCATTTATCAGCAGATAGAGTTCAGAATATACAGAGTGAACATAGCAGTAAAGCTATCCATCTCAGGTGAATTAAAAAACACAGAGGTGCAAAAAGCTGTAATTCCCTTCCCTCTCAGGGTTTCTCTAGTGGGTCTGAAAGGCAGGTTGCTCCTATAGGAAGTCTAGTGGGAATTCCAGATACACATTTAGCATCTTTTTAGTTACAAAATCATGGTTTGTAAATCTTGTACTATGTGGACAGTGCTCCCATGAAATGATAATTTTCTTGTTTGGTATCTTGTTTTATCTAATTTTCAAATAAAGTGATTAAGCCTGTAAGCTTATGAAATACACCATAGGATACAGGTATCCTAGCTGTGCACATAATTACTAAATTTAGATCTGAACGTGAAAGCAGGTTGATTTAATATAAGCACAATATTTAGAGGTATGAAACATTTTCTGCACCTTTTATGGTATAAATGAAGGCAAGTGCTATGTATCACTGAGGGCGTCCACCTCTTGTTCATACCTTAGTGGGTTACCCTCCCCCCACCCAGGCCATTTTCCCACTATCTCTAAGCTAGTCACACCAAGTGACAATCGCTTGTTATTTCATCAGTTTTGCTGTTGGGAAACAGGCCAAAAATACCATGTGTGAAGCACTGATTTCTGTCTCTCTTGGCTTCATTCTTGTCACCAATGCTCGTTAATTCTCTTTCTGTCTTTTCTGTCTCTCTTTTCTTTACTGGAACATGCACCCACAAAACTACTTAGAAGGCAGATGCTTTAAGGAGGATTTCAAGGATTAGAGGTGTTCAACAGTGTGCTTCTGGGCTGATGGAATGAACAGTGACTGTGGTTACAGTCTGGGCCTGGTGATGTGTTGACTTTTCTCGTTTAGCTTTTGGAACCCCTGGGAACTGGAGCTGCATGAAGTTGTACACCCCTACCCGCCCAGTTCAGGCCCTGATGTATGATAGACACTTGGTGCATAGTTGTAGTGCATGGATGAGTGATTGCTCCACTACCTGTCCTGCTTGACAAAGGGAGTCAAAGTTAACGCTACTAGTGTTCAACATACTCAGCTAGGAGTGGGAAAAAAATACGTGGTTTGAGCACTAGAAATGTTTTCATCCAGAAAGTGGTTAAATCTGCTCATGTTATGTCTCCAGTTCAATAGGAATGACTTGCACAGGTCACATGTGTGAGGATTGGATGAGTAAACGCATCTAAAACACTTAGCAAATGCCTGCTATGTAATAACACTCAGTAAGTGCTAGCTATTATTCTTATTATCATGATTTTATTAAGAGAGAGAAAGTGAATAAGAATGATGGTTGCCTGATAAGAATACTTCTCAGTTCTTCCTAAAGCAAACAGTCCTTATGTCCCAGTGTTGTGTTTGCTTTGCTGGCAAAAAGCAGTAAGTACACTTAGGTATATTGTGATCAGGATGGTTATTTTAAAAAAATCAGGCTGATCATGTCCTAGGTCTTCTTAAAATGCTGCAAAGGCATGCCATTGCTTTTAGCATGAGGTTTGCAGTCTTTAGCATGACAGGTAAGACTCCTCATGATTTGATCGGTTAGTTTAATCCAGTCTCATAAACCTTTCCTATTCACCATCCCTTGCCACCACTGGGGCTTTGTGTCCCAACCATGTGCTCCTACAATACGCTGAGATTTGATCTGCTTGCCTGTTCATCTCCACAATTAGACCTTGTTTTCTTTTTCTCTTGTAGTAAATGCTTTAGGGTTTGTGAGCCATGCTGTCACTGTCACGGTTACTCAGTCCTGCCATCGCGGCAGCCATGGGCCATATGCAAAGGAATGAGTGGGACTGTGTTCCCATAAAACTTTATTTGTGGACATAAAATTAGAGTTTCATATAATTTTCATGTATCATGAAATGGCATTCTTTTGATTTTTTTCATCCCTTAAAAAATGTAAGGATTATTCTTAGTTTGCAAGCCATACAAAATCAAGCAGCAGAAAAGATTTGGCCTGTGTGATATTTGCTGATCTCTGGTCTAGCAGAGTGCCTGGTGTAGAAATGGTGCTCAGCCAATACCTCTGAGTGTGTGCTGCAGTTCAGTGACACAGCTAGTTGACATTCCCTGAAAACACCATGTCCATTCCTACCTGTAGGCCGTGTGACTTGCCTTTTTACTGAGTGTCCTTTCTTGGTTTTTTGTTTGTTTTAATTTTCTGCTTAGTGAGCTATTACGTGTTCTTCAAGAGAGAAGATGAGCTGTTCACGATAGGATTCAGCTCTTCTCCAGGTAGGAGAGGGGAGACGAGGACTCGGGTGAGGGCACATCCCTCTGTGTTTCTGTGGCGCTTTGTATATATCATTAGTGTGGCACTCTAGTGTTGTAGTTTAATTATCTTTGTGTGGGTTGCTCTTCCCCATCATCTTCTGAAGGTATTATATGCCTGGTGCCAGTATGGAATGGGGCATTGGTAGTCATTTTGGAACAACTTAATAAAAGGAAATATTTTTATATAAAGGTAAATTCCCAATATGCTATTGAAACTGTTTGGCATCCGTTTCATCTACAGTGATGAGCCTGTCGTTCAGTATTGATTGAGAGTCAGCCTCAGTGTGTAACACTGAAATGAATACAACTAAAACTGAATAAAAATATATTACCAAACATTGAAAATAATTGGAAACTCAAGGACTAAAAGCATTATGTGTGGTATAAAACACTGGTTTTGTAGATTAGTTTCAAACCTAGTTGAAATGAAGTACCTAGATGTATTTAAAAACACTGTCTCCACTTGGCCTGGAAGCAGTTTCAGAAGACAGACTCTCACCCCTTTGCAGCCCCACAGGATTATGGGAGTAAAATCTCTGAGGGGGGGGGATGAGACAGGCAGGGGGCAGGGCACAGCCATTCGAGGAGTAACACAGCAATTAACACCAGAATGGTGGAAGATTCAACCCCCAGGAGGCCTTGAGGCTCACATGGTGGGAGATTTGCCTTCTAGCAGACCTTGAGCTTCATCATATGCCCATTGTAATATATTAACATGGTGAATAGCATGCCCGCAGGCACCATGGAGAGGCTAGCCACAAAAGGTCAAAGGGTGGGAAACGGCCAACTCCCTGGGAGTCCCAGCCCCTGCCCCAGGCTGATTAGACTGGTCCTTCCACTTATTAGCATATGAAGCCACTGAGCCCATAAAAACTGGCAACAGGGCATCCTCTTTCTCTCACCCCCTACTGAGATAGCCCGCACTCTGTCTATGGAATGTGTACCTACTTTTACTCTAATCAGAGCACCCAATCCCCACACCTCATGGCCATTCTCTTGCCTTTCAATGTATCTCTCTAAATAAATCCACTTTTACTCAAAAACTAAATAAACAAATAAATAAAAATACTGTCTTTAAGCCTTTGCTTAGCTTAGTGTGGATAAATGGTAATATTATTTAACCATATACAAGTATTGCTATTCTTTCCTGGAAAGATGAAGGACCCTGATAGTACTAGGGGTTTCATGGTGAAATAGAAAGGATTTTGACTAATGATCATGCTATTTCAGCAAGTTAACTGCTTTTAAAAGTTTGCTTTGCTAGAGTTTGCCTGGAAGAGAAAGGAGGCGTTTTTGTAACATACATTAGTTACAGTGTCAGATACTCTGTCTTTATAAATTCCCTGACATTTTATACATGCTTATTTATTGTGGGAAAACCCTGTACCTTATATCATACACATCTCCCTGTTTCCCTGGGGACATTTCCTGCATTCTCCCAAACTATAAGATTTCCAGTTGAGGTCAGTGTTCTGGGTAGATTTCACCATAAATATCTTAGGAAGTCTCACTAGGACTTGAAAGCGCATCGCCATGTGAGATGAATAAGAAGCTTTCCCGCTATTGATCATTTATTTTCATTCATTTTAATTAGACAAGATAGTAGAGAGTTTGGTAGCTCAGGTTGTCATTATAAACAGGATGTCTGGATGCAGGCTGCTTGTTCCCTTTTGCTGAGAGAACTGCACACCAGTGACTGGAAATCAGCATGTATTCCGTTGGTACAGGTGTTATAAAATATATGCCATAGCGATGTGAAAAAAGGAGCAACTGTATTTGGGTGAACTTACTTGCTATTTAACTTCAGAAAGTCGTATTTCGCAGGATAAAAATGTCATCTTGCATTTATAGGATGAAACAGTGATGGCAAATTTAACAGAATATACAGAATAGGAACATTTCACACCAAACCATAAACTTAGGCTGTTGGTCAACTGCCTTAATTTTAAGATATTAACTCACTGGATTAAACAACTTAATGGTAGAAATTGAGTCATGTATCTTGGTGTACATTGCAGTGCCTGGCATGGGTCTTGTATGTTTAACAGGAACACATTTGCTGAATTAAATTGTATCTATAAACAGTTCAGACAGGATGTATTAAAAAAAAAGTGCTCTAAAATGCTCTCCTAGAACCACTTTTCTAAATATGTGCTATTTCTATAATAAATGATGGTATCAGCATTCATGCATTGAGAGCCTACAGTATCTAAGTTATTTTTTTACATGTTAACTCATTTAACTTTCAAAACAGTGGTATGATGTTGGTATTAATCCTCCCCCCCCCCAACCCCTGCAAGGAAACTGAGGCTCAAGGAAATTAAATAACTTGAATTTATTATGTGTAAAAAAAATAATAGTATTTACTTTGTATAGTTTGTGAGGATTAACTGGGATGGATTTTCGACCACACTTCCTGGTGTGTGCTAAGCTCTCAGTGATTTAGCTATCATCACTGAGGACATGCAGCTAAAAAGTTGTTGAGTTGAGATTACATCACTGTCGGTCTCACTCCAGAGCCCATGCTCTTGCATTGTTGTGTTCCAACTCCCGGGCCGAAATATATAGTACAAATCATCACCCTTCCCATTATGTGCTCCTAAAGGGCAAACGATGAGACTTTCTTTTATATCATTTACTGGTACTCAGCACACAAGATAATAAATGTTGCCAGCTTGATTGGCTTGGCAGTGACACTGTTTCTGGTTTGTTTTCCGTATGAATGATTGGTAGGATGCTTGATTCTGAGAAGGACTCAGAGGAATGCTGTCCCCGGTATGTCTTACATTTTATATTTAAAAAGGTGTTTTTTTCCCTCCAATAATATACCACCTGTATCTTGACTCTAAATTTTGTTTTCCTTGTTGCTTATATGAAGCAGGGGCTGAGAACAGTCAGCGTATGCAGGCGTTGCTAACATTTTCCAATGAGCTTTTGCCAACAGATCTCAGTTTCATTCTGCAGTCATTTTTGGTGGTTGTGTCCTGGGGTTTTTCAGAGTTAGGCTTTTTCACTTGAGAGGTAAAATTTTCTTTGTGTTTGGGAAGTGAGAAAATTAAAAAAAAAAAACAAAAACAAAAACACAAAACAGAACTCTGAGTCTCATAGCCCTGGAGAGCTTTCCTCAAAGGGAACTGGAATAAAAAAATGAGCTGTCAGTGTCCTTGAGGTTCCTTGCTAGTTACTTAATGATGCATCATTTGTCAAATGCAGCTGTCTTTCTTTGTCTGATGATCCTGGTTCTGCTGATGTTTCTCCATCCTTGTGCATGTGGAACTCAGTGACAAACTCAGGACCAGCCGTCTGTACATGGGCTGCTGAATGATAATTATTGATAGGAGGTACAGCTGCCTTGTGTGACACAGGTTTTTTTTTTTTTAATCCCCTGTAGTTTTTTTTTTTTATTGTGATTGATAAAATATACATAACATAAACTTTATTGTGTTAACCATTTTTTAAGTGTGCAGTTCAGTGGCACTAAGTACCTTCACATGGTCATGCAGCCATCATCACCATCCATCTCCAGAACAATTTTCATTCTCCCAAACTGAAATCTCGTGCCCATTAAACAAGAACTCCCCTTTCTCCTCTCTCCTCAGCCCTTGGCAAAAACCATTCTGCTTTCTGTCTCTGAATTTGACTGCTTGTTTTAGTTTTGTTAACTCCATGACTTACTGGTTTAAATTGAAGCCTGTATTCTTCTGTTTTTCCTTGTGTGGTTACTAACCAATTATTAGGATCGATGTTCCACTGCTAAATCTTTGTGAGGATGTGAACTTAACTCAATATTCTACTTTGCTTCTTTATATAGTAACCTCTTACACTTCGTTATCACATCGTGAGGGCAGGGACTGTATCTATTCTGTCCACTGCTATATCCCCACTGTCTTGTACGTTGTGGAAAAGCAATAACTATATATAGAATAAACAGATGCTGTTGATCATCATTATTGGAAAAGTTTATTTACTTAAAGAGTCATTAAAAAGTCTTTTACTGAGATTTTCTACTATGTAAGAGACCAGCTAAATCAGGCACTCTTGCCCTTTTTTCTATGACCCTCTAAATATAAAAAAAAAAAAGTTAAAAAATGTAATTAGGGCTTATGCCTTCTAAATTGTTTATTTATTCTTTGACCTATTTCTCTATCACATGTTTACTGAGCACTGCTCTGCGTTGGGTGCTGGCTGTGCAGCGGGGCACAAAGTGGCCTTGATCTTGGAGCTCAGGGAGAGAGTCCTCGTGGGGAGCACAGGCTGTGGAAAGTCAACACACAGATGATACAGTAGTTGTAAATTACATGCAGGAAAAAGATGGGATGCTACCAGGAAGACCGATGAGGGATGGACAGCTTTAAATTGAAGCAAGTGGAGAAATGGTCATGATTTTCACGTTTGTGAAGAGCTGTGTGCTCACGTAGGTGAGCAAGAGGGCTCATTTGAAAGACTCAAAGAGGTGGGAGGACATTCTTAGAATGCAGATTTTGGCTAATTATGGAAGGCTTTGCTTATAGAACTCTTCAAAGATGAAATGCACAGCCTTTTCCAGGTTGTCTGTTCTATCACTGGAGCTAGTTAGGCATAGCTTTGTGGAGATACTGTACTCAAGCACTGGCAAGTTGGTTTCCAAACCTAGCTGGATGTCAGAGTCATCAATTTCTGTGGAAAGGTCTGGCCAACTGAGTGATATTTAACAGCTGTGCTTAATAAATGCCAGTAGAATCTGAATTGCTTTTTGGTGTATTTAGTTATGGCAGGCAAGATGAAAAGTATCCAAAAGCTGAAAGTGGTATTAAATTATTTCCAGCTCACAAACACAAAAGTAATTACTCAGCAGCACTGGCTAATACACTGTCTGATTAGGTCTGCATCTTGGTATCTTGTGCCAAATTTGACTCACTAATATTCTGCATGTACACAGTAACCTTCTGGATGTCGTTGTCTGATTACTTGCCTTTTGGTGCCAAACATAGAATCAAGATTTGTGATGCCAGTAGGGTCTTTCAACAGAATGTGTGTTATAGAACCCAGTGGAATAATGTGCATTTAAAGAATGTGGTTAATTTGTTTCACAGTGTCTCACAAAAGTATCAGTCAGCAATCATATATCATGTATTTAAGGAGCATTTACTGTGTCCTAGGCACAATTCTTGGAAAGTGGATCTAAGGTGGGTCATTTCCACTCTGCATATATTGATGCCAATTGGGTAGGCTTTGTGAGATAGAACTTGTTGCCATTATATCAATTATTGTAAAAGTGTAATAGTATTTTTGCTCTTGATGCTATATTTGAAGGTGACTTTACATTGTGACTTAACTTAGAACTAATTTATCATATTTACATATTGAATCTCCCATAATGCCTAACTGTAGATGGTCAAGATCTAAAGACTGCGATAGTTAAGTGAGTAAGATAGGTTATCAAATGGAATGACCTGGCTTCAACACATTTCACTGAAAGGCAATTTTGTATTATTGCAGTTCATTAAGTGATCCTGTACAACTTACAGTGCAGTTTAGTACCCTTACACTGTGGTATTGAACTATAAATAAGGGTGCTTTTTTACAGTAGAGTAAATCCAGCAGAGTGACCATGCCATGTGGTGATGACTTGTGTGGCGGTAATTATCTGAGTGCAGTGTTTGCCTGAATAATTAGATACTGGAATTTTAGACCTAATATGACCTTAAGTCTCAAATGTTAGCCAGTAGCGACAGGAAGTCTTCTTTCCTTTTTCTTGTTGTGTTTATTAATAAACATACTTACTTTTAAAATACGTTAACCAGGAAAATTGTGTTCTACTCAATTCCGTATTAATTCAAGCCTATTAACGTGCTATGATTAGAGATTTGTGGGTGGGTGGTAGGCATTGAGTTCTACTGTGCCACCCTTACCGTAAATACCACAAATTTATAGGCTGCAAAGCTTGAATTTATCTCACCGATTTCCATGTAGTAAAAGTCTGCCTCATTTATAGTCTGATAACCTAATCCTTCTCACATAGCCATTGAATTTACTGGTCTTTTGTCCATAAAGTGCAAATGCTCAATAATAGGTTAAATTCACACGACAGAATCGGCAGATAATCTAAATGTTCCCCTGGTGAACCTGTATGATTTTAAGTACGGAACCATGAATGCCTCTTAAGCAAGGAATTAATTTCCAGCATTTTAACAAGAAGGGTGTGTAAGTGTGCATTGATGCCCTGAACTCTTGTGTTAACTGGGCAAACTGCAGGGTGATGTTTGTCTGCAGCATGAGTGCACTTACATTATTTTCTGCGAAGTATGTTTCCCTTCAGTGTTTAGGTTTAAGTGACTTTTCTCTAACTTTGCAATAATTGGGAAAAGAAGGTTTTATTTTTTCTCTTCTGAGTGCATTTTATTGTGGAGCACTTAGCAGTATTAATAGTATCAAAAACATACCGATTCTCTTTTGTTATTGGTAAGATTAAATTTCAAGTACTATGTTTTAGATTGGATTATTTCCCATAAAATTTCCAAATATTTGTTCCTTTAGAGTAATTTCAGGAATAAGACAACAAAGCTTGAGATGAAATAGTTTGGACACAATTTCACTCCTGTAGAGATATTTCTTCTTCTGGGCTTAGACAAAATTCAGCAAGAGTGTATGTAAGCAGTGGAAGTTGAATGTGCTGGTAAAAAGGGGAGATATTTTCTTTCTGACCATGCCTTCACAAAACATCTACAGAACTTACAACAGTAACAACAACACTATTGTAAACCAGCAGTTGGTTTTGCTAGAAGAGCTGAGAGATGAGAAAGATGGTAAGTGAGCTTCTCATTGATTTCAATGTGATACATTAACCTAAAGGGAAGTAAAAGTAATAAAAAAAAAATAAGAGTTTTAATACAGACAGAATATTTTGTTTTTTTATATTTACCTTAGGAGAAGTACAGACTTACCAACTTTTAATCATGTGATAATCAGATAATATTTATTGATAATTCTCCACATACTTGATGTGTATCAGGCAGTCTGGCTTCTTATTGTCACAGCTAAATCACTTTTATTCAGTGTCTCCTGGATGTGACTAAAATTAGTCATAATTTTTTTGACTATGGAATGACTTAAGAGCACTTGCAGATTATATATGCAAACACGATTATTTTAGCTTTGGTGTGCTGAGAGCTCAACCAGGCATTTTACAAATGTGGTAGTTGGTACTCGCTCTGCCTTACAGATGAGGCAAACTGGGGTTTCCAGCAGAGCTCAGTGGAGTTGCTGAGATGTTAGCTCTGGTCTACTTAATGCAAACCCTGAAGCTCATTGACTATCTTATACCACAGTTCCAAATTAATGTTTTTGTATAGGTGTTTTAAATGCTGGGAAAAATATAGTAGGAAAATGTAAGGGTTAATTGAGAAGGGTGTGTTTCTTAGTCACATCTAGGTATTATAATGAAGCTACCTCAATGGGTCACTTTCCTTTATGCCTTTGTGGTACTGGAAGAGCTGTTTGTGGGCACTTTTCAAAGTACGTTGAATCATTTTAACAAATGCTACTTTGCAGTAAGGCGTTCCCATCAGTGTTTGAAGAGAGAAACAAACGGAAGGAAGATGAGTTTACTCTATATTGTAAGATAAATTATTACACAAGGAAAAACCATGGGCTAGATGCTGGCAGATGAGGGTTCAGATCTAAGAGGTAAGAGCTCGTCTTCTTACCTTGTACGTGTCACAGAGCTTTCAGAACATTAGTTCCCTGATACGCGAAACAAGGCGTAGAATTCTCTCATTACTTTCTGGGGTGATAAGCGAAAGGGATATCATGATGTATCGCCTGTGATGGCTGAGTCAGTTTGAAAGAACATTGGACTTCTGCATGATTTTTAAAAATGCCTGGAATGGCCAAATGAATGGGTCTAAACTGTTCTGTGTCTAATGCTTAGTTTCTTTTTGGCTTTTCTCTGGGAGTTTTTCATGGTAGTAATGTTATCCCCCAAAGCAGAGGTCCTCCCTGCCATGTTATCGATTCTGTCAGAGATAAGGGGGTTGGAACTCTGTACATGTAATCTTCATATTTTCAGCAGCTGTTACTTCCTGACACATACTAGACACTCAAGAAGTGTTTACTGAATGAATGAATGGTCTAAAGAACTTGAGGTTTCTCCCTTGCTTTTTGATATCTCTGTAAGAAGGATGGGTGCCAGGGAACGTGGTTTCATGCTGAAAGGGAACTGCATCACCTTTCGGTCTTAAGATATTCCCAAAATTCATGTAATTGATTTTAAATAATTTATTTGTGCAATGCTATGACGATCTAAATTTATGCATTCAATATCATTATTTCTGCAAATGACTAGATAATGAAGTTCTCATGCTTTGCCTTCTTTTTTTTTAAGCTGATTATATGTGCTACTGGGTTTCCTTTCTTATAATATGTACTTGGATGGAGATCTTCATTGAGAAACATGACTAAATAATAACAACTTACTCGTTACAAAAGTTGGTCATTTGAGACGAAGATCCGAGTTTGAAACAACAGTCCATCCTGTCAATTTCTGTCATTTGATTTTTCTCTACTCAACCCCACGATTTTCTTTCAAAGGTCATTTCGCTCATCATGTACAATATGAAGCCTAAAATGTTGGCAATAAAATGGACAGTGTCAGGCATTTTTCAGAACACTAAAGGACTGCAATCATTTTTCTTCTGTGTAATCCTGATGCATCTAAAGAGACAGCAATACCAGAAGGCCAGATAGGAGTGTTTGGACATGTTAACAATTTCATCGTTTTGCTAATTCCTTAATGATCACAGGTATACTTAAAACATCCATCATAAAATTGGGTTTTTATAGTAGCAATATTTTTAATATGGTGTGATATTTCTTTAAGATAAATTCTAGGCGTATCACTTTTGGACCAGGCTTAGAAGATGTTATAGTGTGTGATGGTGTGTTAAAATGTTTCTCTTGTAACAAGTTTTGGCAGTGTCATAGTGGAAAAAATCAGTAGATACTAGCATATGCTCACATATTTAAAATTTATATCTTTTCTATGTTATCGCTTTTCCTTTTTAATTCTTGAGAAGCATTATTCTATTATAAGCTTAATTTAAAAAAAGAGTAAGAACTGTATGAAATATTTAACATTTAACCACTTAACCATTTCCAGGAGTGTGATATTCTTATAGCTATTTTTGCTCTTAAAATGCTTAATCACAAGGAAAATGTGGAGGAGTCCCCCCTCATTTTTGGGGAATACATTCCAAGACCCCTAGTGGATACCTGAAACCTCCAACAGACCCTTATACATACACACTGTTTTTTGCTATACATACATGCCTACGATAAAGTTTAATTTATATATTAGGCCCAGTGAGCAGTTAAGAACAACAACAATAATAAAATAGAACAGTTAAAACAATATAATTTAATAAAAGGTATGTGAATATGGTCTGTCTCGCAAAATACCTTACTGTGCTGTACTCATCCTTCTTGTGGTGATGTGGGATGGTAAAATGCCCACGTGATGAGACGAAAGAAGTGCATGGCGTTGGCACTGGGACTTGGCATCAGGCTACAGTTGACCTTCTGAGGACATGCCAGGAGGGTCATCTGATTCAGGTGATCGTGGATCATTGAGCCATGATGATGTTGATGGTTGGATGTCAGGAGCAGATGACGACAGTGGTTGAGGGTCCTGGGTAGAAGTGAGCAAGATGGCGTAAGATTGCATTATGCTACTCAGAATGCTGTGCTATTTAAAACTTACAAATTGTTTATTTTTGGAATTTTCCATTCAATATTTTCAAGCCACAGCTGACTGCAAGTAGCTGCAACTATGGCAAGGAGCTGAGGATAAGGGGAGGCTACTACATGCAATATGGAGCAGAACATATTTTACGTGGTGGTGCGTTCTGTTATTTAAACATCTGCTCAATCTTTTTTCACTGTGTCCTCAAAAATTCATTGCATTGATTTGTTTCTAGTTCATTCCTTTGCAAAAAAGGAGTAAGAAAGGACTTACTATAAATAAGTCTTGTTATGAGGACTTCTGAAAGTACTCTCTTAGTAATCAATGGGAAGAGGATGGGGTCTGTTTATTCAAGATGATCTTTCTTTATAAAAATCACACAGTGGGGCTCTTAGTTTACTCTCCCATTTAAAGCAGAAATTATCTCTGTAACACCCCTGATAAGTTCATTTACTGATTCAGTCAATGCATACTAATTACCTACTGTGAACCAGGTACTCTTCCACTTACTGTGAGCAAAGCAGTGAACCAAATGAGTAAACTCCTTGTCCTTCAGAGTTTTCTTCCTAGTGGGAAGATATGGACTAGAAAACAAAATCATCCTAATAATAGGAAGTGATAAGTGCTAGGGAAAAATTATCAGGGAAAAAGTATGTGATTTTATATGGGGAGATCAGGGAAGATCCCTTTGAGATGGTGCAGAGCCCTTAACGAACTGGGAACAGGCTGTGAGGCCCTGTAGAACACTACAGTCATAAAGGTCAGTAAATGCAAAGGCCCAGGGGCATGGTGCGCTTAACAAGGGTCAGTGCGAAATGGGAGGAGAGGCGGTCAGGGGACAGATCACATAGCGCAGACCATCATCATGGCATGCCTCTCATGCTTCACGGGCAGGACTTGTTTCTCGACACCCCATAATAAGGGACATGTGTCATCCATCTAGTCCCCAAACAACCTTATGAGGTAAGAAATACTGTCCTGTTTATAGTTGGCATTTTAAGTAAATTGCCTGAGTCCACAGCACACACTTGCAATGAACGTTTGTAATGGGCTCGGGACCTCGATTTTTCTGTCTTGCAAGCAGGTATTTAAAAAGTTGATGGGGAATTACTAGAGAAAAGCGATAGCGAATGGGTGGGGAGAAGATGTGTTGGTCACTGAATTTGGTGACCTTCATTTAAACAACAGCATAAGTGCTTGCGATCGCTGTTCTGCAATTGATAAGCAGTTGACAGTTTAATTGGCAAAAAATGATGAAAAACTGGAGTGGCTCTGTCTATCTGAGGAGGATTTCACTTTCTCTTCCCAGCTGTAGCCTCTGTTAGACTCAGTAGTAAAACAGATGTAAAAATGCTGAAATAAGTATCAATCCTATCATTCAAGTTCAGTTTCTATGCCTTGTAAATCTATTTTCTTTAGAATTTTAAGTGCCTATATGATGATGGTTATATTAAAAATCAATCATTTGTGGCCTAGTGTATTTCAGATCTTTAGATAGTACTAGATATTCACATAATTTATAGGATCTCTTTGGTTTAAAGTATGATACTTTT
Organism: Camelus ferus; assembly: GCF_009834535.1. Lineage (NCBI taxonomy): Eukaryota > Metazoa > Chordata > Mammalia > Artiodactyla > Camelidae > Camelus > Camelus ferus. The sequence continues at coordinate 21,529,395 of NC_045707.1, forward strand.
CTTCTTTTTGCCAGCAGAGGGCACACTTCACAACCCTGTTTCCTTTTGTCAATAAAAAACAAGAGAGATAAATTAGAAAGGAAGGTTTAAAAAAAAAAAACAACTTTCAAAAATGATGAAGTTTCAAATTCTCTGTATATAGTTTACAAAACAAAAGCTACCAAATGGAAGGGAATTTAGGATCTAGTCCATACTCCTATTATCAGGCCAGATTTTAAACTGTTCCTAGTCATCCAAGAGAGATTAGAAGTTGTTTTTATATAAATTGAGAGAAGAAAAAAATACAATAATAAATCCTTGCTATGAGCCTTAATGACATTAAAAAAAGAGAAAACCGGTTTGCTGAATAGAGCTTGATATGAAAATAATGAAATGAAAATTTCAACAAATAGATGATTTAGAGGTAGATTATCTGAGGTTTATTTGCTTCATAGTTGTTTCTTCCCAGATGTGACGTTCCATTGGCAGGTGTGAGTATCAGAAGAGCATCGAAGCTGAGTTGGGTGCCTACTGTTTGTGCAGCTTAGGGCATATGACCGTCTCCGCCTCACTTTCCTTTTCTGTAAAATGCATGTAGTAATGCCTGCCTGATGTATGCGTGGGTTACTGGAAAGAAAGCAGGAGGGACAGAGAGGGAACCTGCATTACATTTCAGCTCTGTGACTCTGTGACCTTAGACAAGTCATTGACCATCGCTGGACCTTATTTTCCTGCTTTCACAGTGAGCAGTTGGACTAGGTTGCCTATAACAGGTGGTATGTGGTCCCTGATAGCACTTGTATGCTAAAGTCTTGCCTTAAAATGGAAAGTCCTATATAAATATAGTTGAATAATATAATGTGCATTTCCCCCATATTTTAAAATTAAATTATGTTGTGTGTGAGTTTCCAGGAGTGTGTAGGTATTCTGAAGCTGAAATGGATCTGTATGTAAGATCTGATTGGAAAAAGAGAAAGAAGCAGGGCTGAAATGGAGGCAGTATGAATAGAAGTTGAATCCTTGAAAGGCAGCCAGAACGACTGGTCATCAGGGTGTGACACATCTTCCCAGGCATCTCCCTCCGCAGAGTGGAGGCAACCTTGGAGTTACAAACTCACAACTCGTGGATTCATTCTCTTGTTCATTGATTCACTAATTGAACGGTTACCTTGCTCGTCTTCCTTGTCTTAAAGGCAGTTAACCCACTGTCACATTTCCTGCTGGACTTGGAGATGCTGTTTTTTTTTCTCTTTTTCTCTACTCATGTCTAAGCAGAGACAAGATGCTTCCTTCTCTTTTACAGTACGGTTATTCTCAGCTCAAGTAATTTTTCTTCTTTTTAACACCTTTTGGTGCCTCCTCTCTCCAACTTGCAGCTGTTGCTTAGTAATTTCAGACACCTGCTCTCCTTTACCCTTTCCAGATCTCTTTTTATTTGCATTTAGGTGAGTTAAAAAGAAGCTGCATGTGGACTAGAAGCTTAAGAGCAGCACTGGTGATCCACACGTAAGGGGGAGGAGGGAAGCCGTGCTTTGAAGTAAAAAGAGACAGAACAAAAACTCTGTTTCTAGTAACCTTAAAAGGGCCTCGAAGTGCCTGCCCTTCAGAATTGTCATAAAAATTTCCATCTCTTTTCTCACTTTCTTTAATTAAACATGGCTGCTCTTAAGTGTTGGTATTCATGTTAATACTGATAATACTTTTATCAGTAGTTTGCTTTGCATTTTTAAATAAAAAATCAGCTTTACTGAGGAAAAATTGACATTCCAAAAACTGCACTTGTTTAATGTATGCAGTTTGATGGGTTTGGACGTAGGCACACACCTGTGAAACCATCACCACTGTCAAGGTGACAGACTATATCCATCACCTCCAAAAGTTTCAGTGTATTTTTCATTAATTAATTTATATTGGGACAGTTTAATTCGATGTTACCCATTTATAATATATGACATTTTAGATAACTGTAAAAAATAAATATGCTTTTATAGACTGACTTGTAGGTCTACAATTAGGACATTTGTTACTTATGTGGGGAAAACATAGAAATCAACTTTTAGACTTTAACATATGGGTCAGTTAGGAACTTTCTGATGTTTTGAGTCCATTTCCTATAGAAAGATTACAAATGAGGAATACGGAAAAGTTTTTACTGCAATCTGTTTTTGGTTCTATTGAAATCCAGCAAATCACACACAGAGGCATATTTATGTTTAATTTATTTAAATGTATCTATTGTGTATCTGCTATGTACTAGGCATTGCTTTAGGTACTTGAGATGTACAGGTGAACAAGACAGATCAAACCTTTGTCACTCAGTGAGTCTAAATTCTGATAGTGGAGGAAAAAGGGAAAGACAATGAACATAATACATAAATTATGTAGTATAGTAGATGGTTAAAAGTGCAATAGGAAAAAGAAAACTAGGGCAAGGGATGGAGGATTGGAAGTGCTAGTCTGGGGTGGCTGGGTGGGTTGCAATTTTAAATGGAGTTTCAAGGTAAGCCTCATTTAGAAGCTGAGATTTGGGCAAAACTTGAGGACAAAGGAGAAAATCACGGAGATCTACCTAGGATAAGAGCATTCTAGGCAGAGGAGGTCGTGCAAAGGCCCCGATGATGCCTGGCGGGTCTGGTGGGTTTGAGGTTCATTCAGGGGACCAGTTGCTGGCCTGCAGTGAGTGAGCAGAAGAGTAGTGGGAAGGGTAGTAAGAGACGAGGGGCACAGGCCGTGACTGGGCTTGATAGCCGTTGTTTGGACTTTGGATTTTACTCTGAAATGGAAGCCAATTGAGAGTATTGAATAGACAAATTACATGATCTGACTTACATTTTTAAAAGAGCCCTGGCTGCTCTGTTGCAAATAGGTTGTTGGTGGTTAAAACTAGAAGTTAGAGGACCTGTTAGGTGAGATGATAAGATGATGATGGTGAGAGAGGAAAGGAGTCAAGAACATATGCAAGGAAGTGATGATAATGATTTTCCATGGAATTTTAATTCAGTTAGGAGGGTGGAGAGATACCAGAAGGGTGAAGGACAGTGAAAATTAGTGGGATAATGCTCTGCAAGTTCCTGTGAGTCTGAGCATTGTTGGAGTGAACTGAGGAACCAGAAGGAAGGTGTGTGAAGATGGGAAGTGGTCAGGAATGGGATGCATGAAATTTAGGTTGTGGAGACAACAGCAAGGTGAGGCATGTGACTTGGGAGTGAGTGGCTAGGAAAGGGTGTAGGACATGATTACTGGAGGAAGGACATTTGGGAAGAGGCCAGGGTGTTGGAAGGCCTGTCTATATATGAATTGAAATAGCCAAAAGTTAAGGTTGAAGCTGGGTTTTAGAAAGCCATAGTAAATCAAGAGCTGAAATTGCCAAGCAGTGGTTGGGAACGACTAGGTGTCAGTAGGTGACACCGACAGTGAGAGCTTGGAGTGATGGAACCTGGTGAGACTCCAAGCTAGGGAATTTTATGGAGGAGAGATGGAGGGTGTCATGAGAAGGACGGATTGTAATATCATCAGAATGTAAGGAGAGAGGGAAGCCGCACTGAGAAGCCAGGAGGACGCCTCCGTCGTTTCCAGGCCCAGCTGTAGGAGGGAAAGCCTTTGTCTTCCTTGAGACAAGGGAAGCGGGGCGGTGGGTGATGAGGGAGGAGACGGGGTTTCAGTTAGAGGAAGAAGATGAAGGTTACAAGATGGCTGCCTGCTGCCCACTGAAAGAAGAAAGTAAGAGATGTCTTTTACGATTGAAGTGTATGCCTCGTGGAAAACTTCCTCTTTTTTTTTAATCCCGAGGAATCAAATAGATAAGTATTTACTGAATACGTGTAACATCTAGAGTGCCACGTCCTTCAGTCTGTGCAGACACAATGAAGCAGAAGCCACTGCCAGACGTCACTGCAGTGACCTGCCCTATTGATTCCTGCCAGTCCCTGGAGATTGTTTCCATTGGCTGGACAAAGGGACACAGGATATGGTTCTGCACAACAGGGAGAGGTTGGAGGGTTGAAGGTCCCTGGGCTGGTGATTTAACCATCTGGCTCTTATTTTTTCTGTTAACACTATTCTGTTCATACCACCATGGGATCTCTTATTCCAAGTTTTATCTGCATTAAAACTTTTTTACAGCATCCTCACTTAAGAGCAGCTAACTGTCGCTCCCCATTCTTTCTTCTGATGTTTAAATCATTTTTAACTGGTTGTAATCATAATGTATTTTTCTTTTACTTTTTATGTACAAGCGAATTACTAGATACTGTGTCGCCTAGAGGATAAAAGGTGTCAGATCAGCACATTTATTTATTTAGCAACTCAACTGACTCACAGAGCTAGTTCAAGGAAGCAACAGAACCTCAAAGAAGGTCTTAAGGACCAATGCTCTCGCTCTGATGTTCTTTCCCCTGCCTTTTATAATTCCTATGAAACAGTCATAAGTTACAGTGATAACACTAGGCAGGGGGAAGACAGTGGTGGAGTATAATGATGTCGATCCTGAGGCTTTTTATTTACACAAACATTTTTTATTCCCAGTACTCCAGGAGTCCCTCCTATGTCCCTCTCCCAAAGGCAATCACTATTCAGATTTCTATCTTTATAGATTCATTCTACCTGTTTTTGACCTTTATGTAAATGGAATCATAGAGGATGAACCTCTTTGGGTCTGGTGTCTTTTGTTTGTGAGAGTCCCCATTACTGATGTGAGAGGGGATGGTTTGTTTTTCTTTTCTTTTCTTTTCTTTTCTTTTCTTTTCTTTGCTGCATAGTATTCTGTAACATGAACATGCCATAATTCACTTATTTCATCTGTCTTGGAAGAACGTTTAGATTGTTTCAGTTTGGGGCTATTCCATATAATACTGCTTTGAACATTTTGTACATTTTTTTTAGGTGCATATATTTATGTGTATCTGCTAAATGTATACCAACAGTGGAAGTGCTGGGTCACAGGGTGTGTGTATGTTCAGTTTCTTTATATACTGTCAGACACTTTTCCAAAGTGTTTGTCCCAGTTTTGACTTTCTCTTGAAGTGCATGAGAGTTCCAAATGCTCCATGTCCTTGCCACCACCTGGTATGGAACATAGTTCATGACTACCAAGATAGCAAGCTATTGACCGTCTACTACTCACTGGAAATTATAGAAACTGTTGCAAGGAATAAAGAGAAAGTGTATGATGTGGTTTTTGTCTTTGAGCTTTTCCTAATGTAGCTGGAGTAGGTAAAACATAGGAAGAAACTTAAGAATGACAGAAGCAGTGTGTAATAAAATGCTAAATTATAGGGTTATGCTAAAAGTCATATTTATTATTTTTTATGATTTTTATTTTTTTTGCTATATTTGTTTTCTTTTAAAAATGTATAAGCATCAGGAAGTGGCAGTAATCTTAATGGAAAAATAAATGAGGTGGTTAATCCAAACATTTGATCAATTTATTTTGGTGTGTCTCTGAAACTCATACTAATTTTTTTGTTTGTTGGTAAGATTTATCTCTATAAAGTGTATGAATATTTCTGAGAAAGTGCTCCTCTACCAGCAAATAGGGGTAAAGAGAATTTCCATTAGCCAAGATGCTACCTCTTTCCATAATCTCACAAGTTTGGAAAAGGCTTTATGTATCATTTCTGGTATATGTCACCCAGGCCACCTCTCCACCCTTCTGATGAGAGCTCAATTATTATTTGCTTTAATTGCAAAGTTTTTAAATTTATTAAAAACCTTTGTGTCAGGCACTGTGCTAAATGCTGACACACATTACCTCATTTAATCAACGTAATTCTGATATATAGGTGCTAGCATTTGCCTCATTATATGGATAAGGAAGCAGGCACAGGGTGGTTAAGTAACTTGCTTGAGATTTTCAAATGATTCTCTATGAAAATATTGCTTAGCATGGAACTGGGCACATGAGGGGCTTTCAGTAAGTAACTAAATGGTTGACTCACCGCCATTGGATGATGGAATGGTCTGATCTTCGCTTTTATGAAGCCATATCTGCATATATTCTCCATAGTGTACCTGGTTTTATGATCCTATGCAAGACCTTTAAGCTCTCTGTCCTTTAACTTATTTATTTAGCAAATGCAGATACTAATATCTGAGGATCTTAGCTGGATTTTTATGAGGTGAAATTTTAGTACTATAACACGAAAACCTAATAGTGTTTATGTATGAAGGCTATTACATAAATTATCTGGGAATGTCTGGGAAGATTTCTTTAGAGAGTATCTTATGGCCACTTGTGAAGAAGGGAGCCGTGCTGTGGTAGAATGGTATTTTGAAATTTGTTATTCAGTGAAGTTGGAAGATGAAACACCCTGGAAATAAATAGAATTGTTTCCTCTCATATTAGGATCCTTTTGTGGCAAGGGTATTTTTCAGCCTTAAATGAAATCTCTAGAATTAGAAGTAAGGAAGTATTTGAAACTAGGTCTTGTCCACCCAGCTGAGTAAAAACCTAGCTTCTCTGGTGTTATTACAGAGCAGGCTGGCATTTGACCGCTACTGCTGGAAGGAAAATCCTCAGGATACGAGAAGCTGCCTGCCATAGGGAAGGTGAATCTCTCTCACTTCCAGGGGAGATGCTTGGCAGGATTAGAAAATGTCACTTGCATCTTTCCTGGTGTCGGTGGAATTAACTATTGAGGAAAGTTGTGTATTCCCAGCCCCTCCCTTTTTTCTCTTCAATTACATCCTCCAGGTGCTGCTGCTGTTTTTTTTTTTTTCTCCTAAACCAAGCTGCCAGCTGCACAGCTCAATATGAGATGGTACATGTAGTGGTTAAGAACAAGAGCCCAACTGCCTGGGTTTGAATTCTGGCTTCTGGCAGTGAGACTTTAGTCAAGATATTTAACTACTTGGGGCCCCAGTTTCCTCATCTGTAAAATGGGACTAATTAGAGCACATGCCTAATACAGCTGTGAGGATCAAATGCTTTTGTTTACATAAAGCGCACAGAACAGTGTTTAGCTTATAGTAACTACTGTGTGTGTTGGCCATTAATATATAAAGTGTTTGTTCAAAAGGGGAAAAGATAACTTACCTGTGTTATTAAAAAGCATTGTTTGTATTTTTATATCTAGACTTAATCTTCATGTGAGCACCATTTTTTAAAAAAATGTGAGTAAAGGGAGGAGATGTGATAAATGAAGAAGCAAAGGGTATTTAAAAAAAAAGTTTGCTGGAAATATTTTTAAAATTATACTAGATTGCATTTATCTAAAAACTCCTGTAGACCTGAAATCTTATCATTTCAGTTGAAACCTCAGATTTCCCTTCATACTGATGTCCTGAATAACAGGAATTGGCAGCCATACTTCTAAGGAAAATTTCCACTCTCCTTTTACCTGTGCTGGTTTATTCCTTAAATTCCTTCATGAAATGTATTCATTACGTTCCTTTTGATTTTCTCTTCTTTAAACCCGTGAGCCTCGGATTTTCTTTTCCCTCCTGAATTGTGTAATTTACATCTGACCTTTGATTTCCTGTAGATTGTGACTGAAGAAGCTGATCTAAGTTCTGTCCTTGAAATAAGTGCTTACAAATAAGACTTTGCTTTTCTTTGTCAACAGTATGAACACTACATAATATTCCAGAACAGTTTTATCCTTTTTTATTTAAAAATTCATTTAAAGTTTTCTTGGGTTAAATGTGATTTTTAGCTTCTGGTCAAAATGTTCACTTGCAAGAAAAACAGTGCTTGAACAGGATTAACATGTTCACTTTTCTTGTAGACGCTTCAGTCATTTGAGTGCTTTCTCCCTCCCTCCATCTTGATCTACCGTCCTCTCTCTCCTGGACCCCTGTTACAGCTTTTCCGCTAGGTCCCCGTGCCCTCCCACAGTGACTTCATCACACAACAGCCAGAATGATCTATGGGAATGTAAATTCAGGCGAGTCATTCCCCTTCTCAAATCTCTCCCAAGGCTCCCTCTTGCTTTCCTCTAACCTTTGTCTCTTGGGCTTCAAGAGCCACGCTGCCTCTTTCCCGCCATTCTCCTCTGTGCTCCTTCAAGTCCAGTCATGCTGCCTTCTTGCTCTTCTTTGACTACATCAAGTTCATTTCCAACTGCAGGTCTTCGCTGTGCTGTTAGCCTGACATGACTCCTCCAGGTTGTTTCAGGCTCACTCCTCAGCATCCTTCAGATCTCCACTCACAGATGACTCTTCAGAGATGCATTCTCTTGTTACGCAGCTCAGGTTCAACTGCTTGCTGCTCAAAAGCCAAGAATTCCAGAGGCAAGTATCAGTAGAAAGGAAAGGTGTTTTAATCAGAAAAGCCAGCAATCTGGGGAAATGATGGACTCATGTCCAGAGACCATCTTGGAAGATTCTGCTCAGCCATGACAGTTTTTAAGGGGAAAAATGGGGAGTAGGAATCTGAGTGACTCATCGAGGTAGGAGGTTGGTTCTGCATCCGTCTCCATTGCATGCAGACTGGCTGACTCTCCAGATGTTATCTTGCCCCTGTGATCTGCCTGTAGGATCGCTAAGGGGGCAATTGGGCGTAGAGAGCTAACCATTCTTTAACTGCTTAGTTCTCCATTCTTATCTTCTTTTTATCTAGGAAAAAAATCAACAGGGTAGATAAGACACAGTGTGCATTCAGGGGAGCATATATCAGGAGTTAGCTTCAATTGTTCAGTGATCTCATTTCTTTTAAGGTTAGAAGGGAACAGAAATGGACAAACAGGAAGGGGGCAGAAGAGCTGCTTTCATTGTCACAGCCTCTCCCCAACTGCTTATCACTTTACTCTGTTTAATTTTTTACTACACCGCTTCTCGCCACCTGGCATATTATATATTTACTTTACTATTGTCTATTTCTTTCTCCTAGAATATAACCTCCAGAGATGGTAGGTTTTTTTAATTGAAGTACGGTTGATGTACAACATTATATAAGCTTCAGGTGCACAACAGAGTAATTCACAATTTTTAAAGGTTCTTTTCCATTTATACTTATTATGTAATATTGGCTGCATCCCCTGTGTTGTGCAATATGTCCTTACAGTGTATTTTCTTCATATATAGTACTTTGTACTTCTTCATCCCCTACCCCTGAGAATGTAGATTTTGTTGTGTCCAGTGCTGTATTTCCAGACCTTAGAAGAGAGCCTGGTTTATGGTGGACAGTCAGTATGTGATGGAAGAATGATTGAACTGAATTGAAATGAAATGAATTGTTGAGTGAATTAGCTTGGCAAGTGTATAGACATAAGCAGAATTTATTGCTGTCTTATCTGATGGACATGGTGCCATGATTTAGATTCAGAGTATCTGGTTCCTCTTGCTAAGGTGATAAGAATAGAGAAATAGGCTTTGGAGATTGCCTGAAACTGAGACTTCTCCCTCCTAAAGTAGAACTTGAGACAAGGGTTTCACACAGGTAACTGATTTGGGGATGTGATCTGGGCATGCAGAAGTAGAGCACTTGGAAAAGAGAAAGAGAGAAGCAGCAACAGCCTATCCAGGTGCATTTCTGAGCTGTTTGCTACTCTGGGCAACTCTGACTCAATCCTACTGGGCAAACTGAGAGAGGTGGTGTACAGTACACCCGAGAATTATGCATCTGAGACACAGGAGAGTGGAGTGTCTATGCATAAGCTCCCAGAGTTGTGCCAGTGGTTAACTACCCCCTACTCTAGCTTTGCTCATATGTCAGAATCACTGAGCAGTTCTGCAACATCCCTATGGCTGCATTGGGATCCCTGGTAGGAAGCTGGTTGGTGAAGTACCAGGTGGAGTAAAAAGGGATGGAGAAGGATGGGAGATACGTCACAAAAGTTTTCCATCTTCACTGTTTCCCTCTTACTCATCTTAATCTGGTTTACATTGATTCTTCAAACTCTTTAAGGGCAGGTTTGAGGCATTTTCCTTTTTGGTTTCCTTCAATATTTCACATGGTCAGTAGTAGGAGTTAAATAAATACTTCTTTACTATTTGACTGCCTTATTAGCACTGTCTTATATTCATTTGCTTTTGATAGTACCCCTAAGTACTATGAAACAAATAAAATGTAGGCTGGTACGCATCTTTGATCAATGAAATGTAAAAAAAAAAACACTCGAACTCAGTCAACCCACAGATCAATTAAATGTTCTCTTTTTGGGGGGGGAGGGGAACAGCATTATTGTGATATGATTTGCATACTAGACAATGCACTCATTCAAAGTGTATTGTTGAGTGATTTTTGTATATTTGAAGAGTTGTGCAGCCATTACCACAGTCTGTTTTAGAACATTTGTATCACTTCAGAAAGAAATCCCACACTCTTTAGCAGTCACTGCTTTCCTCCCAGCTCCCCCAGGCCTCGGTGATGACTTGTCTAATTTCTATTGATGTGCCTATTCTGGATATTTGATATAGATAGAATCATACAATATATAAGCAAGTGTACTTTTAAGTCTTGCATATATTCAATGACCCGTTCAGCATGTATTCCCTAAGTACCTGTTATGCTGGGCACAGGGAGGACACAATGTTGAAAAAAGCAGACCTGGTCCCAGACCATATTCTAACAGAGAAGACAGAAGCAAATAAACAGCAAAGAAAAATCTAAACAGACACAGGAAACAACTAGATATGTGCCATGGCAAAAACATAGTGCACAAATAGAGAAAATTGATGGTGAGAAAGATACTTGGATTGAATTGTGAGGTCATGAGGAAACCCGTTGTAAGCAGGAATTGGCTAAATGAAGGCAGGAGAAGGGTGCTCTGTCAAGAGGGAACAGCATGTATAAAGGCTGTGACGTGAGAAAGAAGTTAGTTTATTGGAGGAACTGAAGATTGGACCGTTGTGGCTAAAGCGTAGTGAGCTAATGGTGATAAGGGCCCAAGATTGATTACTCAATGCCTATTGGGTCAGGGTGGTGTGGGCCAATGATGCAAGGCCTTGGAGATCACTATAAGGGGTTGGATTTTATTCTCCGTGTATGGGAAGCCACTGTGAGTATCAGGCAGGAGAGTGAAATGAACTGGTTTATGTTTAATAGGATCATTCTTGTTGAATGATGAATGGAAAAGCTACAATATAGAGGAACCAGTTGGGAGGCAGTTTCAGTGGACTTGGCTAATAAAGATGATGCCTTGGGAAGGGATGATTTCGAAGGAGACACAGAGAAGTAAATACGTTCAAAACATATTATAGAGCATAAAGAGAGGAGATGGCCCAGGCCCAAACCCTGAACAAACATTTAGAGCTGAGATAAGGGGAAAAGGAGAAAGAGAAACTGAGAAGCCTCCAGGCAAGTGGGAAGAAAGCTGGGAGTTTAAGGACATGGAAACCCAGGAGGGTGGAGCGGGCAACTATGTCAAAGGCTATGAGGATGTCAAGAAAGATAAGGACAAAGAAGAGACCCTTACATTTGGTGAAACAGAGGTCATTGGCAACTCTGACCAGAACAATACTGATGGAAAGATGGGGAGAAATTTGGTTACAATGGACCAAAATGGGAATGCACGTGAAAAGATAGACTTATGGAGAGTAGAAAAGCAAGGGGAGGGGTAAAGGAGTCAGGTGAGATGTACTCCCCTACCCCCCACCGAATACTTGACTGTCAGTGAAAATTACTTGGGAGAAGGTGACAGACGGAGAGACAGAAGTTTCAGGAGACAGATCTTGAGAGGTCTTGAGAAGGCAGTAGGGTAGGGGATCCTGAGCTTGGCTGGAGGCACTGGCCTTTAATAAGCATAGAGACATTTCCTCCACTGTGATCAGGGGAAGAAGACAGAGCAGGCACCAACAGATAGGTTTGCTTGTCTGAAGTTGTAATGAATGAGTCCCACTTGGGTGGTTTCCTTTTTCTCAGTGGAGATATCTGATCTCTGAAGAAGTGGAGAATGCGAGTCTTAAAGTGAGGTTGGGAAAGGTGTGCCGCGCAGACCAGCTTCCCTGGGCCAGAGGACAGAGGAGAGAGTAAATTGTATCATGTGAAAAGGTCTCATTGAATCACTTAAAAATGAGCAAGCTTATTGGCCTGGACTGTGAGTTACAAAGTTGTGGGCCAGTTTGCAGAGAGCGGGATCGGCTGTGAGAAGGCTTCAGTGTGTCAGACCGAGGGGTATAGACTTCATTCTGTTGCTAGTAGAGAGGTGTGCAGGGTTTCATCAGAGAGCAAGCAAGGTGAGGCACGTGGTGCTGGAGGAACGTGAATCTTTCATCTGCTTTCAGTGCAGATCGGAGGGGGATGAAATGGAAGCACTTGAGGCAAGTAAGTGCCCCGTTACCACACATACACTTCAGTGTTCGTGCTAGAAAATGGTTAAGCACCTATTTCGGTATCTGTACCTAACAGTGACTATTTGGGGAGCTTTCTCAGTTTACTGGTGGGGACACTGAGGGTTAGCAGGGCTAGAAAGGAAAATCCTCATCTATGAGACTTTCATTAGTTCAAACAAATAAGCCTCTACACCCTCGGGTCTGTGGGAGTATTTGAATGACCACAATTAGGTGTGCAGTTTCTGACATTCAGGGACCTTGGATTCTTACTCATGTCTGTGTGTCTTCTGGTCAACATTTAACATCATTTAACACTTGTTAGGAGCATTCTTAATGACCAAGATGTGAGGCAGAAGAACATATTTTAATAGAATACGTTCCAAAATTAAGCCTGAGTTGCATTTGTTTGGGCAGATAAGATTCACACACACACAGATTAGAAAACCATGGAAAACATGTAGACTTGAGAGGATTTGGACCTTCACAAATTTTGAGCACTTTTAATCCTGACAGGGGAGATGCTGATACGAATTGGAGTGATTCCTACAGATGAGTGGGATGTTGAAAAGGAAATTACTAAGAAAGTGTTGATTTGTAGTAAAAGTCATGAGATGCAGGGTGGGAAGAGGGCATTCCAGATACGGTAAGAATAGCAGTTAAAGGAATAGGAATGTGGCATATTTAATGAGCAGAGAGACCTAGTGAGAAGAGCAGAGACTACAGCTAAACCCTCAGCGCTGCCACCTTCCAGCTGTGTGATCTGGGACGTGAAATAGATCCTTCCCAGGACTGAGCTTTCTCATCTGCATAATGGGGACAACATGCTTTCCTTCAGAGTTTTCACGAAGGCCTGACATAGTGTGGGCTTTGCGCTTGACATGCACATGCGTCGGAGCTGTTACTTACGGAACAATAGAGAGACAGTCGTCATTCGTTCGGTCTGTTCTCTCAGGGAATGTATGAATGTGCTAGGCACTGTTCCTGGTTCAGCAGATACAGCGGTTTGTAAAATGCCCGCGTTTCCACTCTCATTGAGCTCATATTCTTGCAGAGGGATGTGTGTTGGAAGACAAAGAAAAGCAGTGTAGATGAGGCTGGGAAAGGAGGAGGGAGGAGGTGGTGAGGAGTGATAGATGAGCTCACAGAAGAAGCAGTGGCCACATCATATAGGGCTTTAGTGAAGACACCACAGGGGGCTGGGGTGGAGATAACGGGGTTTGACTGAGTGGAATGGGAAACCATTTAGGTATTTTGACATACTTGGACTTATGTTAAAGGCCCACTCTGGCTGCTGTGCAGGAACAGGCTGTTGGGAGACTAGGGCAAAAGCAGAGAGAGGCTTCTGCAATAAGTCAATTCAAAGGCAAAAGGAACATTGGGCTAGATAGTGGTGGAAGCTGTGAGATCTGATTGGATGTTGGATGTATTTTCAACAAGGAGTTGGTGTTTTGCTGAGGGATTGAATGTTGAGTGTGAGAGAAAGTGGGTGATCAAGAAAGATTTCTTCTGAATGGAGTATCCATTTGTTGAAATTAGGGAGATGGAGGAGTAGCAGCTGTGGGTGGAATAATCAAGGGTTCTGAAGGGCATATTAACTTCGAGATTTTTTTTTTTAGGTTTCCAGATGGAACCAATGAATAGAATTTGGATGTCTGTCTGGATTTCAAGAGGGAGGAAGGACCTAAAATATAAACAGAGAGAAATTTGCCCTTAGTTTTTAAAGCCATGTGACTGGATGAGATGAACTGGGGAGTTAGCATAGAAAGACAAGAGGTCTGAGGATTGAGTCCTGAGTTACATCAATGCTTAGAGGTCAGGACAATGAGAAGGAACCACCAGCAAAGAAGACTGAGGAGTAAGGTAGGAGAAGAATTGAAAATTAGTGTTCTAGAAGCCAAACTAAAGGAAGTGTTTCAAAAGTCAGGGAGTGATCAGTCACGTCAGTTTTTACTTAATAGATGAGTAAGAGGAGCCCTGAGAAATGACAGTTGGATTTGACGGTCTTCAGATTACCGACCTTGACAGCTGTTTGAGGGGAACTGGTAGGGAATAAGACCCAGTTAGAATAGGTTCAAGAGAGAATGCACCAGGAAATTCAGACATCAAGTACACTCAATTCTTTAAAGAAGTTTTGCACTAAAAGGAAGCAAAGAAATGGAATAAGGAAGAACAACAGAAATGTTGTTAAAGACAGGAAATACAGTATTAATTTATGCTAATAGAAAGGAGCCAGTACCCGGGGGAAATTGATGTAACTGAACTGTAGGGTTCATGGTAGAAATTGTGAGAAATGTTTGGGTAGTGGATGATAACATTAGGCTTTAAAAGTCAGTGAACAATTTGAAACTGCATATGGTAGGCAACATGAAGCCTTTGTAGATACTACACTAGAGAAATGACATAAAAACCTACGTGCCTGTAGTAAAATTCACCAAATTGATTTACAAGCATCATTATCTCTGATACCCCTCTTAAATTAAAAAGATGGAAAAGTCTTTGCATTGTAACTAACTTATCCCTAGGTAGACTTAAAACGTGCTGTATAATATGAACTTTAATATGCTAGTCCACTGAATCGTCCCAACAATTCCTGAAGGTGAATACTGTAACTGACCGCATTTTACAGAAGAGGAAACTGAGGCACAGAAATGAAGCAACTTTTCTTAGGCAGTGGCTGGAAGCTGCTAGTGCCAGTAATTGAACCTAGACAGTCTGATTCCAGAATACAGCATAAAGCAACATATTGCATTCCGTCTCTCCATGTGTTATTTTAAAAATTGTAAACTTCATTTGGCCTTATTTATAGTTATTTTTTGAGTATCTAAAAGCATTCACTGTTTTCCTCACCTAAATGTCTTGCCTCTCCATTTCTATTAATTCTACACATTACATTTCATTTGTTATAGCTCCCATATACTGTAATAGGCCCATCATTGTGCACAATTTACATGTCATGTACACAAATTCTGTTTATATACATACATACCCCTTGATGTGGTGGTCAGATGCAGATTCAAAGAGATTAGAAAGTTTTTGATAATAGTCACTTCATAACTGCATAATGATTTATTGTTTACTAAGAACTACCACATCACACAATTTTATTAATACTTAACCCGATGTGTTAGAATAGATATAAATATTGCCCCTTAAACAAATGAAGAATCAGAAAAATTGACACAGTGCTCAGAGTACTTAGTAAATAGTCAAATAAAAGAAGAAATGAACATATGGTCCATAATGATAGTGGTAAGAGTTTGGAAGAACAGAGCAGTCCTAGACAGCTGAGCATCCTGACTGCTAATCCAGTATTTTTCCCATTATACTGCAGTTGTCTTGAATTTTTTTAATCCTTATTTTTAAATAAAATCCTTTGGCTTCCACGTACTGGCAGTTAAAATATAATCAAAGTGGTGAGATGGAATTCTTTACGTGCTGTATCTCAAATTTAGAGCAGTTTTTTGTTGGAGAATTGCCATGATGCCACAGGTAGCAGAGATTTCTTTGGGTCAATATTCAATTAATGTCTCAGCAGATTGCTAATAGAGACTGAATTGTAGGGAGCGCTGTTTTGGAGGTGAAATGGATGAACAGAAGACGATTCTCAATGATTAAAACCATTAAAATATGAAGGTTGATGATTGACACATTTAGGGTACGTTGGTGGTCTGACTTGGCACTGCCCCACCCAGATGACTGGTGCCCTCTGCATGTCCCTCTCTCCATTTATTCTAACAGGCCATGAGGGCATTATGCTTTTTGGCATCCTATTTTGGAGCAGTTTCATCCATTTGTCTCAGATGATGAGCTCTGCCAGATGTCACTCTTGAAATACATCTCTGCTGGGGGTGGGTAAGAAGTGCAGGTTCTCACATCGCATCTCCTAACATGAGCTGGAGTCGGCTTCTCCCCTCTGAGAAGATGGGCAGTGACACTTTCTGGATGAGGAAGGCAGTTGCAGTGGTGGTGCTGAGGGGTTTGGTGAGGAGTTAGAGAGGAGGGAGCACATATTTTTATACTCTTGGTTCACCAGAAGTAATTTCACATAGCCAGGGAACTGTTGGAATGTGATGGGCACTTTGTCAAAGTCACATACACTTGTCAGTGTTTTGCTCTGTGGGGGATGTTAATGGGAGGACCCAGGTTTTCAATATGTCTTTGACATGAGCCTTTTCGGGGGGAGGAGGGACAACAGGGATTTTTTTGGTATGAGGTAGATGTTATCACTATCTATGAATTGCCAGGGATTCTTCCACATCTTGATGAGAGGATACAGGCAACTCTCTTTTAGAATGCCATGCCGCTGCCCCAAACTAGTGGGCGTCGGGTCCTCTTCCAGCTAACTCTTCTGGGTGGGGAACGTCGCGATGCAGTGCCACTTTAAACATGTCATCTTAAAGAGGTGGTCAATATGGCACGCTGTTAAAAAAAACACCTGCCTTAGAATTTTTTTTTTGTAGTCAGGTCCATCCCTATCACATAAGAAGCATTTGAGTAGCTGAAACTAATCTTCACTTTTGAAGGGAAAAAATTATTCCTGTTCAAAGACACCCCTGTATCCATATACTGTGATGGGACTGTTTCCACTAAAACAGGATAAACATTATATTCTTAAGTGTCAAAGTAGGATGTCTACTGTGCTTATCTGGCATCAATTAAAAATTTAGACCCCCACATCCTGCATCACTCAGCAGAGAGCCTAAGCTTGCATGGACTGCCTCCTGCTGGAACATGTTTGAGACAGTATTTTGTGAAACATTTTGGCTTACGAGGGCACGCAAACTAGTCAATGAGAACTGAATGGTCTCTAAACTCTGCTGCTATGGCCAAATTACATCGCCAGAATTCAACGTGTCTCAACTAAACTTTAGTTTTCTCGTAGAATGTCTTTGTTGTGTAACTTTTTTGCTTGAGTTTTTGTTTTGTTTTGAGTTTGACTTGTTGAGTTTAATTTAATGTCACATCGTTGGCTTTGATCAAAGGCCAAGTTAAGAAACAGCTATTTAAAGAACATGTCTTAAGCAAAATTGCAGTGCAGACAGCAGGTTCTTCCAATAAACAGTTGCTGAATTAATGAATGAATTGAAGACACTGTGTACTCTGCTTCTTAAGGTCCCCCACAGGAAGTATCATGTGGAAAACTCCTTCAAGAGTTTATTACCAGCAGAGTTTGTCTTTCCATATGGATTCACATACTTCTTTTGATTTCATTACTTCCTAAATGGCTTCTGATCCTTTTTAATTTTTAACTCAGCTGTTTTATGTATTTTAATAGTATAAAAAATTCTCTAGACTCTAAATTTTGGAGCATTTTAAAATGCATTTTGTTTATTTCACTCTCTGCTGCTTGAAATGCTTCGAGTCCTGTTGGGGAATGAGGCAGGCGTATATGATCCAGGAAAAAGAAGCCACCAAGAAAATAATTTCCCCCAAAGAGCTTCCTGAGGAGAGAGGGATCCTTCCACTGAGCCTTTGGAAGGAGGGAGCTTAGCTGAGTCTGGAATTCACGACTGGGCTCCCCAAAGCTTGGGCACTGCCAGGGCTACCCTCCAACCTGGCCATACCCCACTGTGTCCATCAGAAGCACCAACTCATCAACTATGAAAGAATACTAACTGAAAGAAGAATTTTACTGTGTTGATGATGTATAATTTTTTACTTATTTTATATGATTTAAGTCTTAGAGAAATTTACTGATTTAAATTTGCTTTAGCACACATTTGTTGAGAGCCTTATCTAAGCCGAGCAGTTTACGAGAACCAGTACGCTTTCCTCCTGAGCTTTCTGAGCACACTTGTTCTGGGGCAACGTTTCTGTGTCTACTCTCTTCCTACCTTCCACCAAAGAGCAATTCCATGAGATGTTACATTGTTATTTTGTTTCCAGATCCTGATAATTTACTTTAGGTGGAGCAGCAGGCTGAATAATTCACGTGCCTTTACATTAGCCTATTTGGAGTTTAGGTATTACTGTGTTCTCGGAAGGACAGTTTTCAACAGTTCAGCTGTCATTTGGGAAGGGTGAAGGATTTCTTGGATTTTCTTTAGTTTGGCAGGCTTGCAGAGGGTGAGGGATACTATTTTTTGTCAGTTTCTAACAAAGGCAATTTGCATTTTGAACAAGGCAAAACACAAGTCAGGCATGGTGCTCAGGCTATGCAAGAATGGCCCCAGATCCCGGCAAGTACATTTGCACAGTGATGAGTTGACCAGAACCAAGTGGTCCTTTGTCCTGGACCTTGATGGGTTACTGGCTTAAAAAGAGGGCAGAGATGTATAGACGCAGCACTCGTTCCAGCAGAAAGCAGCAGTGCTATTGCTCACCACCCCTTACTGGTCTTTGACTTCAGATACATGTGAAGAGGATGCTGCGAGGAAGCACATTATGATTTATGAGTTGTGGAGCCTGCTGCACTAAGATTCTCAACACCATACTGCAAGCTTGTTCTCTGTGAATTTTGAAAAGGAGAAAAATAGTATTTTTTCTCCTCTTTTATAAAACTGGATACTTAAAAATGATAGGGTTTTAATGACTTGGTTTATATTTGGAGGAAGGAACTCAGCTACCTAAGATGAGTTTCTCAAAGGAAATAATTTGTATGTTCTGTTTTAAATAATTCCCCAAGACGTGGGTCTGCTAGAGTTCATCTTCTTGATCAAGAGAATTATTTTGTAGCAGACAGTGGCTTTGGTGGTGAAGAATGTGTCTGACCTGGAAGGTTTGCTTGTCTTCCCCCTGGTTTTGCTTTCTGTCAAGGCCTCTTTATAGAATGTCACATTTTAATGCAATTCTTCAAAATCTGAATGCTTTTAGTTTTCAAACACAAGAGAATTGGTACGCTTTTGAGTCTTACACATTTATAAATCTATTTCTTGGAATTAAAAAAAAAATTTTTAACTTCTCTTGCACATACCCTGATGCTCAAAGTCAGAGTGAAACAGCCATGAAGAGGAGGAAGGTGAAAATTGCCAATACATGTGTATTGAGTTGTTTGACCAAAAAGCCTTATTTTCATAAGGACTGTATTTTATTTCTGCTTGGATGAATACTATATACTGACAATCAAATTACCATTTGTGGTTTCATTACAACTGACCGAGTACCAAGTACACAGACACACATCCTTTTTTTTTTTCATACTGTATAATAACACCTTTTATTTTTATTTGGTGCAATTAACCTGTTAGGAAGGCAGGTGAAGTTTTACCATTGCTGAGGTTAAGTGATTGTGTCCCAGATCTCATGGTCAGTGAGTGATAGACCTTTCTGCAGAACTTAGATCATTTGACTTGGGTTCTGTAACTCTTTCATGGGAAAGACGCTGAACATGATATAAAAGATGGTGTGGCACAGAACCGCTTTGTGTGTGCTGTTTGCTTAGAGGCCACTAGGGAAGCCATGAGATACCATGAGAAGAACGATATCCAAGGGTGATGGATGTGGGCTGAGTCAGGTGAGAACGCTGGGGAGTATGCTGAGTGGTCCGGGGCTGTGATCACCAATGTGTGCACCATTCACAAACCAAACATAATGAGGAAACATACAGACTAGCATTTCACATTGAAATATAGTGATTAGAAAATCATTTTCTATGTAAGATAACTTCTTAACCTGAAAAGAGAAAAAAAAAATCTCATTTGGTCACTGAAAATCATAACTCAGTGGATAGGTACAGTTGGTTCCTTTGCCCACATTCCAAAATGAGAGCATCACAGAGAGAGAGAAACATGTTGTTAGAAAGTTAGAAAAATCAAAAAATGTTCAAAGAGGAAGGAGCTGGTGTTTTAAGTGTGTGATAACTTACTTACCCTCTTTTTCATGAATTCTTGTGCTTTTTGTCCATTATGTTAATACTGTGTCTCTGAACGGGGGAGATTTGTGACTCAAAAGTAAATATTAGAAACCTGAGAAGTTGACTTCTATTCACCAGGAGTTATTTCAATTGAGATTTTAAAAATAACCCCATAGCTGGAGAGTGGGGGAAAGATGGAGAGGTTGGTAAAAGGATACAAACTTTCAGTCATAAGATGAATAAAGTCTGAGGATCTAATGTGTAACATAATGAATATAGTTGATAACATTATATTGTGTAACTGAAGTTTGCTAAGACAGTTGAACTTAAATGTTTTCAACAACAACAAAAAAGGTTGTACATTTTAAATATCCTAGAATTTTATTTATCAGTCATAAGCCTCAAAAAATCTGGGGGGAGGAAATGGATGTAAAATATCTTATTAATAATTTTCATATTGATTGCATGTTGAAACAATAATATTTTGGATACATTCGGTTAAAATATTAATTACAAATTAAAAATCAGATAAATACGAATAACCTGTAATAACTATACAGGATTCTCGTAACAATTCAATGTATTTCATAATGCTACACAGTGCAGAACAAAGCAGTGTTGTTTTCCTCCCCTGAAAAGTTTAGGAGCAGAAGACTGCTGCTTAATCCTTTGTCCTTTATAATTTCCAGAAGCTAAAGTATACACAGGGCAAAATAAACTTCTAGTAAAAATTCTTTGCAAAATGTTTCTGCATTCTTTTGTTCACCCGCACTTAGGACGTATTGTGTAAGTCTGCATAAGCCCAGTATTGCTCCCCGTTACTGGAGTCTGAGTCCCTGCACTCTCTGCAGGAGCTAGTCTGTTTGATTGGATGTGTCTGGTGTCAAGACAGCATTGTCCGTCAACAGAAATGAGATGTGGCTTCTAGAGGCTAAATTGCATAATCAGCCCAGCTTCACGTTCAAAGCGACTTTCACCTTCTCCCTCTCTCTCAATTAAATTCTAGAGCAGTGTTTAAAACTCCAGTTGCTTTCACTTTCCTAAAGTTGAGTCAAGGAGAGTCTGGCTTAAAATAGACAATGGGATGTGTGTTTTTACCCCAATGCATATGGACAGAGGTTGGATGTCCTGATCTGCTGGCTGATAGAATGCTTTCACAGCTCTAATAAGACATGGTGGATACTGCTTTCATTCTGTTAGAAAGTAAGCATCATGACTCAATGGGGACAAGTTACACAGTCACTGAAACACTTAGGGACTGTCAGTCCTTGGACCCATTGTTAACCTGTACTTGTGGTTAGGAGTATGTGTAAATGTATGCACATCAATTAAATTACTATGGTGATAATTTATTCAAAAAGTAAATGCTATCCCGTGTATAAGAAACATAACTGAAAATGCTCTTTAGGATGTTAACAGTCAGTGAGGAGTCCTCATGGCTACTTCCTCTTTTCCCTCTAATCTGAATGAGTCTCTGAAAAGCCACAAAAGCTTTAAAGATGCATGATGGAAAAAGGCAACTTATTTGGCTTTTACAGCCTTCTTTTCTCATCCTTGCTGAGGTCTTCCCTTAGCTGTTGGTAAATCATCCAGCCCCACCTTTTGTATCTCGTTCAGCATGGCGGAGTAGAAAGAGCTGCCTGCATCAGGAGACCTGAGATCTACCGCAAAGCTTGCAGCCTCCTGGTCTGCTTCCCCTACAAGAGTGTAAGCTCCATGAGGGCAGGGACTGGGCTCTCGCGTTCATTGTTGTATCTTCAGGAGTCTGTCATAACCTAAGTTGATTTGTTCCACAAATATTTGAGTACTTTGTTTGGGCCAGGCGCTGTTCTGGATGCCGGTGATGGCCCAGGGGAAGACAGACAAAATCCTTGTCTTTATGGTGTTGACACTCTCGTGGGGACGTAGATGGGGTAAGTGCTTTGAAAGCTAGTACAGCTGTGTGTGCGAGTGTGTGAGGCGCGGTGCTAGAAAGGGCGGCTGGGGAGGCCTCTTTGCCAGGAGTGAGCCGTGTGACTAGGCGGGGATAGAGAGTTTAGGGCAGAGGGAGCAGCGAGAGACCCCGCGATGCTTGATATGTTTGCAGAACAGCAATAATACTAAATATGAACCCAAGTGAGTAAGCCTGAGCTCATGGGGCGTTAGTATTAGGGCTTGAAGCTGTTCGCTTTATGTGTTCAATAGGGGCTGTTAAGCTTATTTCACAGGCTGTGAGTGGGATGTTGTACCGACCTCCCTGATTCTTAAAATGCAGGGGCTTCAGGTGGATTTCTGGAGTGCTGATTAATAATTAATAATAAACCTTGGCCCTAGAGTGCCACCCGTCCCCAGTTTTTACTACTTGGTGGTGATAGCAGGAAGTCTCCCAGGCTGAAAGTCAACGGCAATCTGAATGGGAGCTTTTGCTTGTTTCTGCCCTGAGGGTGCCTTTTGGATCTCACTGGGTGTAAATGGGGGAGTAGATTTATGGGAGATGTAGCATATTGTAAAGAAAAATGTAAATAGGGTGTTGTATAGAAAATACACCATATTCCAGCACTGTGTAGCTTTTTAGCTTCCCAATAAGAGTCTGTTCCATGGCTGAGCCTTTTAAAACTATGACATATTTTATCTCCTGCTTCACCCAAATTACATGCCAGTTGTGGACCTTGTGCTTTCAGAAATAAGCCTTTCTTTCTTCTTCTTCTTTTTCAGACTAAGTTTCAATGGAAAGTGGGACCACAGGGTGGGGAAGAGAATTAAATGAATTTTAAATATATGGAAAGCACCTAGGACAGAATTTTTTTAGACTATACCTTTTTTTCTCACCCAGTTGCTAGTGGGAATTCAGGCAGACTTCAGCGGTACTTGGTTCCAGACCATGACACAGTGAATACGGCGCTAAAGCCAGTGACACCAAGTTCTGGTTTCCTAGTGCGTATAAATTTTACACTGTGGTCTATTAAGTATGCAGTAGCACTTATGTCTAAAAAATAATGTACGTACCTTAATTTAAAAATACTTTATTGCTAAAACATGCTAACCATCAGCTAAGCCTTCAGCAAGCTGTAATCTTTTTGCTGGTGGGAGGTCTTGCCTCATTGTTGGTGGCTGCTGACTGATCAGGGTGGCGGTTGCTGAAGGCTGGGATGACTGTGGCAATTTATTAAAATAAGACAGCAATGAAGTTTGCCACATCAGTTAACGTTTCCTTTCACATGAACACTTAGAGGCCATTGCAAGGTTATTAACTGCCCTAATTTCAATATTGTTGTATCTCATGGACTAGAGAGGCCTGAGAAGAGATGAGACGAGGTGAGAGATGGGGGACGGCTGATTGGTGGAGCAGTCAGAACACACACACTTGTTGATTCAGTTTGCTGTCTTCTATGGGTGTGGTTTGTGGCACCCCAGAAGGTTTGCAATAGTAACATCAAAGACCACTGATCGCAGATCACCGTAACAAACAGAAGAGTAATGAAAAAGTCTGGAATACCGTGAGAATTACCAAAATGCGACACAGAGACAGGAAGTGAACAGATGCTGGTGGAAAAATGACATCAGTAGACTTGCTTGGTGCAGGGTTGCCGCAAACCTTCAGTTTGTTAAAAAAAAAAAAAAAAGGCGGTATCGGCAAAGTGCAGCAAAGCAGCACACAATAAAACAAGGCTGTGCCTCTGTGGTCACTCAGGAAAGCAGTCTGGTAGCGCTTAGTGAAATTAAGTTAGTACATGCACCGTGGTTACTCACTCAGACCTGATACACCCTATAGAAAATTCTAACAAGCTGAGAGCATTTTGTACACAAGGGTAAAGGATATATTTGAGGATTATCTTTCTCTCTCATCAATTTTGGTGATGTTGGGAGTGATACTTAAGAGTTAGATGTATAGGAGTGGAAAACTTTTCCATTCTTTCCCTTCTCGAATCTTTGGCTTAATAATTAAATTGACATAAGACAGATTAACAGAAGAAAAATAATTTTATATGTACAGGAGACCATAAAAATAGGAGACTCAAAGAAGTGACCAAAGCAGGCAGCGTTTATACCTTTTAGACAAAGAAACAAAACATTTGTGAAGAACTGACAAGGCAAGGGGGGCTGGGCTTGGGGCAGTAAATTAGTGAAGAGGTAACAAAGCTTGTTATATAGTCGTCTTGGCCCTAAATTCCCTGTTTCTGGTGCTAAAAGGATGCCTTTTAGCCTTCTGGTTTTGGGAGGGTACTTTTCACGTGGGAGATTTGATTCCTGCTTTCAGGCGGACAAAGAGGCTCAGAGTATCCATCTCCATTGGCTGTTCCTTAAGTAACTTCACTTCAAAGTGAAGTGGCACATTTTGGGGTGGCATATTCTGCTCTCCTTCAGAGACAACAAAGGACACCCATAGCTAGGGAACTGAGGCAGTAAAATGTGGAAGATGTATGCTTAACACGTGCACTTCAAGGCAACAAGCCTAGGTATAAATAGGGTAACATGGATAGATACTAAGAGCTTAGATATTAAGGACCTGGTATAAGTTAAGAAATAAAGAAACAATAAAAAAAAATGAGATGCTGAGTTGCTACAACTCAATTATCAAAAAAACAAATAACTTGATCAGAAAATGGGTAGAAGATCTAAATAGACATTTCTCCAAAGAAGACATACAGATGGCCAACTGATACATGAAAAGATTCTCAACATTGCTAATTATTAGAGAAATGCAAATCAAAACCAAAATTAGGTATCACCTCACACCAGTCAAAATGGCCATCATCACAAAGTCTATAAATAATAAATGCTGGAGAGGGTGTGGAGAAAAAGGAACCCTTCTACACTGTTAGTGGGAATATAAATTGGTACAGCCACTATGGAAAACATTATGGAGGCTCCTTGATCCAGCAGTCTTACTCCTGGGCATATATCCAGATAAGATGAAAACTTTAATTAAAAAAATACATGCACCCTAATGTTCATAGCTGCACTATTATAATAGCCAAGATGTGGAAGCAACCTAAATATCCAGTGTCCATCAACAGGTGAATGGATAAAGAAGATGTGGTCAGTCTGTCTGTCTGTCTGTCTGTCTAGTCTATCTAATGGAACACTACTCAGCCATAAAAAAGAATGAAATATTGCTACTTGCAGCAACATGGATGGGCCTAGAGATTATCATATTGAGTGAAGTAAATCAGAGAAGGCCAAATATATATGATATCATTTATATATGGAATCTGCCAAATTATTCTAATGAACCTATTTACCAAACAGAAATAGGCTCAGAGACATAGAAAACAAACCTATGGTTACCAAAGGGGAAACAGGGCTGAAAGGATAAATTAGGACTATGAAGTTAACAGATAAACACTATTTTTTATAAAACAGATAAATAACAAGGATTTACTATATAGCACAGGGAAGTATATTTAGCTTTTTGTAATAACCTATAATGGAAAAGAATTGGAAAAAAAATACATATATATATAACTGAATCAGTGTGTTATACAGTTAAAACTAACATAATATCATAAATCAACTATACTTCAATAAAAAATGAGATGCATAGCCTACTACTACATTCTCAATTAAACATTCGTATGGGCTTACTATTTTCATAAAGATATTGGCATATTTCAGGACATATAGCAAGCAGTTTAGGAAAGGGGGTCTATGGAGCAAATTGAAAGTTAAACAAAAGAGAGGCTTTACAAGGCTGATAGTGTGCTGTTTCCTTGCACCTGAGGTTCAAAAGACAGAGTCAGGCTCTATTATTTGGAAATCAAATAATCTTTTTTAATTCTCTTATATTGTGATTCCAGGGACATATTCCTGTGGGAGAAAGAGTATTTGGAAGTTAAAAAAAAAAATTGCTCTGAACAATTCATGAGCACAAAATACACTTTAAAGATAACTTATGTAAAAGAAAAAAAATGTTTTCTAAACAAACATGAGCAACAATGCCTCTAGTCAGTGTGGTATAAAAAGTATTATTTCATAAATGCAGGGTTGGTAAGTCTTCCCTACGGGAAGGAGGAGAGGGGAAATGAACATAGAGAGTGGTTAATTTTTCCTCTTTATTTCTCTCTTTCCATGATGATTCCCTGTGAGCCTTCTCTTCTGGTCAGGTTCCCTAGGCCTGCATCTCTCATTGGCTGTCCTCCTGAGCATGCCTAACTGTGCCCATGAGCTGCCTGGGTGGGGGCTGTGCTGGCCACCTACTTTGTGGCAATATTGCTTTTTTCTTGGAGAGTGGTTTTTCGTTTCCTTTTTTTTTTTTCATTCTTTTCTCTTATTTTCTGTTATTTCCTTAACTTCCTCCTTATGAACTCTCCTTCCTTTTCCAATTCAAGTGACGTTTTATCCAATTCAAGACATTTTCTGGGCAAGTACTTCAGTGACTTGCTAGAAGATACATTATCTTACTCCTTCACACTCTTCCTGTACCCTGGCTTTATAGATTACTTGGATTTTGGCATTTTTTTTTTTTTAAGTGGGAAGGGTGAACTTCTGCTGCCAGCTTCAAGTTCTGAAATGATGATACAGTAAATGAATCACCATTTCACTAAATTTTCTCTTTCTGACTTTGTTCCTTTTTCATTCCATGTGATATAGTCTAAAACTTACAACATTTGAGATATTTTTTCAGTGGCTTAATTTTTATACTTTCATTAATGATCTTTTTCCCTTGTTTATTCAGTAAGGCAGTGATTCCTTTTAGCATACACACATTCTATTCAGGTATTGGTTCCTCAAAGGATAATTACTATTTATCTAATTATGTGGTAAATGCAATGCGGTGGCAAGGTAATTAAACAGTGTGCTGCACAATTACAAAGTGACTGTGGTATTTGGGGGGAGTTTGACCAAAATTCATTTTGATGGTAATTCATTTGATATCAAAAGGGAACAACATCAAGTTATTTGTTGGAAAATGGCAAACGTCATTTAGTTTCACATTGCAGCCTATTATGGTTTAGCACTGAAGAAGCAAAGTGTATTCTCCCATGAAAATGAATTTCACACACTTTCTCAGTTACTAGAGAGCTAGGCTCTTGGTTTTTCTGACTAGGAGGTAGTTGCAAGGGTTCATTGAGGAAATTGAACATCTGCATGTGTGCCTTATTTGAAAAGCAACGCAAATGTAGGCAAGAATCAGTGAGCATAGCTACTGCTTACTTAGACTTCAGTTCTTAGAGTTTCTTAGTGTGTGGTACATGGACTTGTGCATCATAGTCACCGGGGTGGGGGTCTTTGAGCCTAGGAGGGGGTTCTTGTCTAGCATCAATTTCTGGGCTCTTTCCCTCCTCCCCATCCCGAGGTTCTAATTCAGTAGTTGAAGTTGAGGCCTCGAAATCTGCATTTTCTCTACATAGACTTAATTGCTCCCCAGATGAATCCAAGGTATCTTCAACTTTGAGAGTCACTAAGCACCACAAGGACACCCAGGTCTAATGCATGTGGGGGTGTGTGTAGACCTATGGGCTGTTTTTTCTCCCCACCCCCGAATACTTCTGTCTGACATAGATGTATGCCAATCCTTCTTTCTTTCTCATATAGGAACATTTCTCCTTTCTTTTCAATTTCAAAATACATTTTCACTTTGGAAATTATTAAGTCTCCTAGTTAGAGTATTTGTCACAATGTTATGACATTAATAGGTGGATACCTTGGAAGGTAGGGTGTGATATGTATGATTAATGCAGATAAGGGTGCTGAGGTCATCAGATTTATTTTAGATAGAGGGTACTAGGCCTTTTGAAGATCTTCATTAAATTCTGCTTTCAAAATAAGAAATTAATTTAATTTGTCAAACTAAATTTAACCCAATTACTCAGGTAGTTGGAGTATTTTGTGTACATTATCCCTTTTAATCCAATAATCTCCTCTTGAGAGAAGTAATATTATTACCTTCATTTTCACATGAGAAAATGTGGCACAGAGAAGCTAAGAAACTGCCCAAAGTCACAAAGCTCAATAAATATTCACTTGGTAAGCAAAATCTGGGTAATGCTGCTCTGGAGAAGGAAGAATTCTCCCCCTTACCCTTCTAGGTTCTTGGCTGAGATGCCCCCGCCCCCCTTGTAAAAGACAGATTAACAGGAGAAAAACAAACAGATGTTTAATAACTTGTTTACCTCCTATATAGAAGGGAGATACCCAGGAAAGCTGAGTAACTCCCCTAAATGGCCCAAGCCACCCCCTTTAATACCTTCTTCAGCAAAAGACAATAGAAGATGTTGGGAGCTGTATGGAAGCCAGTTATGGAAGGTTACCAGGCAAAGCCCAGCAGTCAAGTTACAGATGTTATGCAGGTTTCAATCCATGCCTTCTCCATTGATAAGAGTTTCTAGAGACTTAAACATCCTCCTCTTCCTGGTACAGAAAGGGAGACATGGTTACAAATGGTGATTTCCCTTGTAAATGTCTCTGAGAAAACTTCTACTTGGTTTTCAGAGCTTCTCCTATGTCTGCTGTTTCTTAAAAATAATCACACTAAAATAATCCTTATGCCAAAGAGACATATTTGGGGGGGGTGCAAATTCTGCTCCCTTTCACTGCTTCTGAACACCCTTACGGACAGTGTTGTAGAGCTGTTTTCATGATTCTTATAAAATGAATTCTTAATCAAAAAGACAAATTCTTAATATATTGAAACCTGAATTATGATCCTTTCTTTCCTCTTGTTATCTCCCCTCCCTGCCTCCTCAACCATCAGAGGATGTCTGAGAACCAATCAGAAGAATAAGGACACAACTATGTTTGCTTTATAAGAGGCTGGCTGAAAGACTGATGCTCACAAAAGTGGCTGTTTTCCATTGATTTATCTTATGGTGAGAGAGACAAAGGGAAAGAGTCGATGCATACTTTAGGAATGACAAAGGCCTGTAGAATTAAATGAATGCAACCAAGGAAACTAGGCTTTTAAAAAGAGTGACAATTTTACTCCTTTGGTCTACCAACTGTAAGACGTACAAATACAAGTTTATTCTTTTTAGAGGCCAGGTACAGGGTTACTGAATGAGTTGCACAAAAGAAGAGGTTTCAGTCAGAAAGAGCTGGCTGACAGCAGCACATCCATTGTCTGGGCTAAGCAATGGAAGACAGTACATTGAGTGCACCCTTGGTGAACAACGCCAAAGAGGAAAATCAAACAATGAGGCATTTTTGTTTCATAATTTGCTAGAGCTTTTATAATAGTTCTAGTGTGGGTGCAAAAAGCATAGACCATCTTTCAGGAAAGGAGATAATTGAAATTAAAAAGGCTTTTTTAATACTAGCTATTTAGAACCATTTTAAAATTTGGAGACAAAACATTTTATTTATCCATAGACTTTGCTCAGAGGAGAATTGAAATGCTAATCACATCAACCATTTAATGAGGTTTGGGCAGAAAAGTTTGAGTCTTTCATTTGGATTAAAGTATAGGTAGTTTATAAGGCAAGTGCATATGAAAAGTTGCAAAATATTTTATGCTTAGAAAGAGAATGGTTTTTAGATTATCTCATTTTCTTTATAATGTTTGAAACATAATAAACATTGCTCACCAGATTCAAAGTAAAAGCTGATTTAGATGATTCACATATGTTCCTTTTAATGTGCTACGTTAAAATTGGTTTTGTGATTTTTATTTTCAGTCATGTATGTTGATAGATAAACTGAATCATTAAAAATGTTAAGAATCTAAGCAAAGATCGATTCCAATTTGGCAGCACCGAAGTGGAAGTACTTATGGACCTCTACCTACAGGAGCCAAGAAAATACTTACAGAGTGAAGCTGTGGAAGGAAAGAAAGGAAACTGTTTGATTGGCTGTTATCTTAGTGCCTGGTTGGTGGTTTGTGATTGGTTGTCCTTAAGCTTCAATTTTGTAATCCTGAGGCATTTACAGGCTTAGATTTTGGTTTGGTTACATAGGCCCTCCCATGACATTAGAGCTCTCACAATCTGTTGGCCTCCTTGTTTAATTAAGAATCACAATTCAGGTTGTTTAGGAAAACATCGCCTTTTGATTGGGTAACTGGTGAGTCCAGTAGTGGCTTAACGAAGAGTTTGAAAAGGCAAATCATAACGTCTTTGACTTTTCTTTCTTTCTTTCTTTCTTTTTAAGTTTCTTCCAAGCAGATGAAGAGAGAAAAGTGCTTTTTACAGGTTTGCCTCTTGATTTCCTCTTCATGTTTCAGGGTAAGACTACTAATATCTGGAATTGCACCCACCTCTGCATTAGAAGCTGGATAACTTATAAATCTCTTGGTTCAGCTGGCTTTGGCCCAGGGATGTGCGTTTATAACAACTGCTAAGTCTCTAATTGGTTGGCAGTGTTGGGCAGGGGGAAATTGGCTCCCCTTTCAACTGTTGAGTTTTTTGGCTGGTCTCAATAATTAAATGGACACAAGACAGATCAACATGTGAAAAAAAAAATCTAATTGGTACACACAGAAGTCTTGTAGACAGGAGACCCCCCAAAGTGACCAAAGCAGGCAATTTATATATCACTTTTAGACAAAGAAACCATTATTAGTGAAGATTTAACAAAACAGAGGGGCTTGTGCTTGGGGTAGTGAACTCATGAAGAGGTAACAGGTTATCTAGTTTTAGCTTGAAATTCTTTAACTCTGGTAGTAAGGATGCTTTCTATCCTCTGGATAAACCTTCATATGGGTTTATTTTCTGCAATAAGGGAAAAGCAGGGAGTCAGAAAAAAAATTTTAATACTTTTTTTCCTACCAGCTATTTCTCAAATAACTTTGAATCAAAATAATAAATGTGCCATCGAGGCCTAAGGGATAGTCTGTCCTGGGCCCCAACAGCTGTAGAGATGTCTGCACATAATTTTGTTTTAAGCATGTACTGTCGATGGTGGTGCCTGCCTAGCTGTTACTCAGATGAACTGATGGTAGCAGGCTTTTTTTTTTTTAAACGAGGCTGTCAATTGGAAAAAGGTAAAAAGACCTTCCCCCCATTTATGTAGCGCATGGGTTTTTTCACCAAAGGAAACTGCATTGGTTAATAATTTAAATGCTAGTATCTTTGCAAGTCTATAATGGCATGTGCTGTGGAGACTGGATTACATTCTGTTGTGAATGTTGAGCAAAAGATCAGCTGTTCCGGGTGGCATTGCTGCCGTAACATTGTGAATTGCACTTTTAATTTGTCTTCCCATCTGACAGCACATCTAATTATACTTTATAAAATCTGTTTTAAATGATACTTAAACCTTCCATTGAAAGATATTTACATGAAAGTGAAGATTGAATAAACATTTAAAAATTATATCATTGAATCATCTTAATTCAACCACGCCTTCTGGTGCATTGAAATGTACTATGCATTTTGTTCTCACTGAGGTAATTTTCAACAAAACCAAAGAGTGGCCAGGAACTACTGATTAGAATGGGAATGAGAAATGAGAAGTGACCTTTCCTTGCTTTCAAATTATTCAGTCACTCAATTTACATATCTGAGCATTTAGAAACCTTTTCCTACCACTAAAATTCTTTCTTTTTAAGGTTTCTTAGACTTAGACATTTGGCAAGAGTAGTGAATAGGACAGGCACATATTTTGTTAATTACGGAGAGATGGAAAGATTCAAGTCAGTCCTCTTTAAATGATGGTAGGTACATTACTTTTTATCCCTTTGTCTTGCTTAGTCTTTTTCTTTTGCGGTCTTAATTTTCAATATTGTTAACATAAGAGCTTGTCTGCTTGCTAGAGCATCATTATTTTTACATAATACATGTTCCTGTTCTTTTCCTCCTTTTTTTGAGTTTTAATAAGAATTTTTACTGTATCAATAAAGTTCTTTTTCTAGACATCTAATGATGGTGATTAGTATTACAAACCACATTGATTCTCAAACTTGGCTGCACATTTGGAACTTTAAAAAACAACTGATGGCTGGCTCTCATCCCTCAAAGTTTATATTTTAATTAGTCTGGGGTGCAGCTGGGCCTAGGGATTTTGGAGCTCCCCAGACAATCCTGGTGTGCAGCGCAGTCTGAGGGCTGCTGCTCTCAGGGCTGATCCGGCTTCCTTTAAGCAGTTCTGTATTAACACCATGGTTTCCAGCCTGTCTGCACGTTGGAGTCACCTGGGAAACTTCAAAAAATAATGATGCCTGTGCCTCACTCCCAGAGGTTGTGATCTAATTGCTCTAGATGGTAGACTGGGACTTGGAATTTTTAAAAATCCTCATATGATTCTAGCATGAAGACAAGTTTAGGAACCACTATGTTGACCTAGAATTAAAAAATAATAATCTAAATGACGTTTTCTAAGGAAATCAGAACTTACCCATGGTTGCAACATGTAGTCATCCTTGGAGAATACTTGGTTAAAGTGAGACATGAAATATCCTTTCCTCTTGATTGTTAGTGTTATGCAAGTGAGAGAGTTAGAGGCTCCTGGAACTCTTGGAACATTTTTATAGTGTACTTTTAATTTGCATTCGTATGTATGCTCCTAAGTAGAAGAAATGAACCCAAATGATCTTTATTAACAGTATATATAATCTGTCTTTGATAGATGTATAAAAACATTAATTTATTTTAATGGGTGTTGTATGTCTGAAAGGGAAAAGATTAAGTGTTCTTTTATATAATTCACATGAATATTTTTATCTTAGGGGTGATAACAGAGAAAGGGTTCTGTTTTTCTGGCACTAGTATTTGCATGTGTTATTGAGGTAGGTGGAAAAATCATTTCTAAAGCTTGAGTTAGTTCATTTGGGTCACTAGATTTTTGTGTAAGAGAACGTCCTCTGCTTCCTAATCATGGATGTGAATGACCTGTGATTCCACTGATCCCAGCTGAATGGTTATCTCCACTTTTCCTCAGGTATTCCTTGTGCGCGTCTTTCTTCTGGCAGCTCATCCCCTCATGCCCAGCTGCTCCTGCAGGTGATTCACTGCTGCTAATAATACCCATTTCCAGTTACCAGTGTGCTCTTAGGTGCAAGTCCTCTGATCTTTTAGAAAAGCCGTTTTGCTTGCTGTTCTCCTTCCATTACAGATTCTTCATTCAGTCTAGTTTTTTCCTGCTTAGTCCTTTCCTCAGTTCTAGCTTCCTTAAGTTATGCAGACCCAATACCCTTCTACTTTGCCCATCAGTCAGGGTTTGGCCAAGAAAACAGAATCCCTGCTGTGAATTCTGACCATGAGTGTTTTAATACAGGGACTTAAGATCCATACGGCTTTGGAAGGGCTGGGAAAGTGAAATGGCCACTGCTCGGGTGCATCTCCTAACTAAGCCAATGTGAGGTCCTCCCTTCTTGTCCGTTTGTCCTCCTCCATGGGCAGTGCTGATGCCCTGGCCGGGCTGCTTGACTCACACTGACCACGCCTTCTATTCCTCTAGTAATGTCCCATCTTATGAGATGAGTAACAAGACTGAGTAGATTCAAGAATGTGTAATTTAACCTTTTCTGATTCCTACCCATCTTTCCAGACCCAGATAACATTTCCTTTTTTTTCTAAAGGAAATCTCTCATCACCCTTTCTCAGGTGATTTTTGAGAAGTATTCTATATCCATTGTCTTTGATTTCCACTCCTTATTTATTTTCCTCTGATTTGTCACTCCTTATTCTGTCCTGCTTTCTATACTCTCTCATTTTCTTTTCATTTCTTGAAGTTCACTAATGACACATTTTGCTACATTCAGTGGCTTTTTCCTCAATCTTTATTCACCTAGAACTAATGGGTCACTAGACATTACCCTCTTTCTGAAATTCCTAGGGTTAGATGCAGATGCACCCAAGGAAGCTAGCTAGATACAGAGAAGAGAAGGAAAAATGGTAGCGGACTCTGGGAGAGACCTATGGAGAAAGTAAATGCTAGCATGACTGAAGCTCAGAGGGTGTGCCAGGTAGCTGTGATATCAGGTGAGCCTGGAGAGGGAAGCAGTGTCCATATTTTTCAGAAATCTCTAGGCCATGTCACAGATTTTAGCCTTTAACTCTAAGACTGATATTGACTAAAAGTAATTGAATGTATCTCTGAGTAGGTGTTTTAAGTGTTGCACAATTCCATGTAATTCTTAGCTTCCCAGAGTCGGGGGCCACTGATCTGCTTGCAACTGTGAAGTGGGAATGAGAGTTAATTTAACTCTCATTCCCACTTCACAGTACCATTTATGACTGGCTAAAGGGCAATAAATAATTCTACCATGGTGTCTAAGTACTCTTGGAACTAGTCCATCCCTGGCATTTAGACTTCTTATTTGTTGCTTCTGAGATTCAGTCCCCGCTTGGACTCCAGTGTTCAATTTTTCCCCCAGTGTTATTGAGGTATAATTGACAAATAAAATGGTAGGATATTTAAAATGTACAACATGATGGTTTGATATACAGATACCTTGTGAATGGATTTCCCTTATTTCCTTGTTTGTTTTTGGTGAGAATACTCAGGTTTCATTCTTTTAGCAAATTTCAGTTGTACCGTGTTACCAACTATAGTCACCATGTGACATGGTAGATCCTCAGAACTTATAACTGAAATTTTGTGCACATATAAGTGACACCATGTGGTAGTTGTGTCTCTCTCTCTGACTTAATTCACTTAGCATAACACCCTCTAGGTTCATCCATGTTGTACCAAATGACAGGATTCCCTTATTTTTAAAGGCTGTATACTATTCCATTGTATATTTATGTACCACATCTTCTTTATCCATTCATTCATTGGCGGATGCTTAGGTTGTTTCCATACCTTGGCTATTGTGAATAATGCTACTGTGAGCATGGGAGAACTGATGTCTCATTGGAATCTTGGTTTCAGTCCTTTAGATATATGCCTGGTAGTGGATTAAGTCCATCACATGGTAGTTCTATTTTTAATTTCTCAAGAAACCTCCCATACTGTTTTCCACAGTGGCTGTAACAATTTACATTCCCAACATCAGTGTATGAACATTCCCTATTCTCTACCTCCTCACAAGCATTTGTCCTCGCTCCCTCTCTCTCTCTCTCTCTTTCTTTTTTTGTTTGATAATAGCCATTCTAACAGGTATGAGGTGATACCTCATTGTGGTTTTGATGTGCTTTTCCTTGATGATTCATGATGTTGAGCACCTTTCCATGTACCTGTTGGCCACTTGTGTGTTGTCTTTGGGAAAATGTCTATTCAAGTCCTTTGTCCATTTTTAAAGTGGGTTATTTGATTGTTTTGCTGTTGAGCTGTGTGAATTTCTTCTTTATTTTGGATATTAACCTCTTATTAAATATGTGGTTTGCAAATATTTTCTCTTATTCTATAGGTTGACTTTTACTTTATTGATGGTTTCCTTTGCTGTGTAGAAGCCTTTCAGTTTGATGTGGTCCTTTTTGTTTGTTTTTTTCTTGGACTCTAGTGTTTAAAATCAACCTGTTGCCTTGCTCCTTGATTGAGTCCTTGCCTGGATACCTGCCTGGTACATCACTTTTCTCCGAGGATAGGGACCATTCTTGTCAGTTACCTTCTCCCAAGTGATTGCTTGCTTGCATGGATTCTTAAGTGTTATCTCTTTAAATATTTTGTGACTGTGCTCTGCTCAGATTGGTAATTAAGCTTTGAACCTCTACCCTAACTTCTTGATGGGAACCTAAAGATACATAAAGCATTTTATTGTTCTAGAGGCTGGTATAATCTAGTGGAGGGGGTAAAGATAACTTTCTCATTCAAATCAAACTGCACTGAGTATTGTGATAGTACCATGTAAATTAATAATTCTTTGGACACATTAAAAAAGAAAATTCTTATGGGGGAGGATAGGGAGTAAATAGAGAAGGTTTCATATAGGAAGTGCAAATGTCATTTGGACTGGGTCCTGAAGGATGAATAGAATTTTGACATGTGGGGAAGAGAAGTGGGTAGAGAAAGAAAAATCTGGCAAAAAGAACAAAATGAGTAGTCCCTAGCATTGTTCTGATGCATAATCATGGAGTCAAATATTTGTTTAGTGAATGGATGAATGAAGGAAGGAAAGTGTGGGATGAGGAAGGGGGAGTAATCAGAGATGACTCATTGTTGCTAGCTTGTCATGCCGAGACTCAGTGGAGAAGTGGCAGATTGCAGGGAGGTGGAAAGTAGAGGAAGAGACGGCTGTTTAGCATGTGGTGAGTTGGAGGTGTCTGGGCGCATCTCCTAGAGGTTAAAGTATTCTGACAGCTCATCTTTAGAGTAACTGAACATCTCACGGAAGGGAGCAGAAAGACAGTGAGGGAAACATAATTTGGGAGACTTTTATAAAAATCTAGGTTAAAATGCCAGTCTAAATTAAGGTATTGGAAATATATAGTAAGGAAGGAGTGCTAAGATTTTCTAATAAAGAATTTTCATGAGGATGTAATCTGAAAACAAAGAAATCTGAATATAGACTACATATATTGATTACAAAAAAAATTAAAAACCAAATAAGCAGCAAGAAGAATCTTATGACTCAGGTCCCCATCCACTCCAGACTGCATTTTTCAGAATTACAAGCATGGCTATGATGTATGTTTGAACTGTGTGGTGACTACAGGCTGATATTTGTGGAAAAGGAGGCCAGATCAAGCCTCGCAGGCACAAGGCAAGGACTGTTTCGGGGAGATCACTCATTCTACTTGAGCTATATTCTCAGTTAAGTGCGAAGCAGACACTTAAATTACTTTTCAGAAGATTGGGTTAAACTATGAAGATAAACAGAATCCCTGGAAGTTCTATATTAACTATAAAGCACATGATTTTTAACAATAACCAATGACCAAATGAAGAGTGAATGTGGCATTTGGTGGGTTTTAATGTAAATCAATAAAAATAGTGAAAGTATCGTTGCACTAAGCAAAGTTCAAGTTATT
Source organism: Camelus ferus (assembly GCF_009834535.1). NCBI lineage: Eukaryota > Metazoa > Chordata > Mammalia > Artiodactyla > Camelidae > Camelus > Camelus ferus. The sequence goes on from NC_045707.1 coordinate 21,566,145, forward strand.
GAATTCTAGCGAGAGAAAAAGCGGGTCAGTAGCGAAGCCTTCTGCTGGTTAGAGGGATTAAGCATTCTGAAATCAAGACGGAGCTGAAAGCCGTCTCCTGTTTGTTTGCAGAGAAAGCACTGGATCGACTTACTTCAAGTAGGTAAGAAAAAACCAAGTAAATCTGGGGATCACTCCAAGCAAAGCATTTTGTGTTATAGAAGAGATTGAAACAAACATGGACGGTGCAGGACTTTATCTTCAAAACAAACAGCTAGTCACATGGAGAACCTGAAATATACTACCACATGCTGGAGCAGTAAAGAGAACAGTTTGGTAAACTTGGTGCTAGGGGATCTGCAGTGCATCCCTGCTCTGCCATTCAGCGTTCTTGTGATCTGATAAGTATGAGATGCTTACCCTCTTCCGACTATAACTTTTTAACCATAAAATGAGAGAGAGGAGGGTCTCCTCCATTGACGTTAAGTTTATGGAATAAACTATGGAATATGAAGTGTTATGTCAAGCTAAGAGCTCCCAGAAAACCCAACTGAAGGTTTAGCTCTAGAATAGAATTTTGATTAGAAACTCTATAATATCACCCAAAATGACCACAGTTCCATAGTATTAAGATTGGACAGAGAGAGAGGGAGTATATCCAAATAAAAATTATAGGCCCACGTTGATAGCAAATACAGAAAGAAACAAAGAAGAGTTCTATTTTCTTTGTTTTCATCAGATTGTTCATGCTTATGAGATGTTGTAGGTGTTCAGTATAGCAAGGCAGGTTTGAGATTGGAAGTTTTTTTGAACTTAAATAGGACTAAGTGGCTGTAATTAAAAAAAAAAGCACAAGGTTAATTTTAAAAACACCTGGAAAGGTAGTGTAATTGACTGAATGATACAATTGATTAGATAGCTAAATATAATTTATATGACTGTCGAGACCTACTTGCCGTCATGTGGGTAACAGCAGTGGGAACTGGGAGGGGGAACCAAGAGACCAGACTGGAGTCCTTGTACAGTCATGCTGTGAACTGCTCAGAGTCTACTTCTTCATCTGAGAAATGAGATGAATAATAAATCATTTCTCACAGGGTAGGAGTGCAGATAAAATAAATCAGTATAAATTTAGTGAACCACAAACCGATTCAAAAGACATATTTAGCACCCAAAATATGCCTAGCAGCATGTTAGTTATTGAGGATACAATGACAACTGGACATGGCTTGTTTCCTTAAAGAGCTCACAGTGTAGTGGGCTAGACACCTTATGGTGCTGTCTTGTTGCCACTCAGAGATGTGCGCAGAGGGATTTTGGAGCACAGAGGAAGGAAGTACCTAGGGGTACTTTTCTAGAAAAAGATTTTAAAGACAGAATCAGAATATAAAATGCCACACAGATTTTAGTTATTACGACTTATATATCCTTAGTCTTAAAGTGGTGAATGATAAGGAAATTATCAAGTTATTTAAATATGCAATTTAAAATGTGAAATTAAAATAAAAATATGAAACTAAAGATTAAATCAAATGCAGTGCACAAAACAGCCATGTTATTACTGGATGAAAAGTAATGCACTGATAAACTGTTAATTTATGAAGTCATTTCAAAAATTTAAAGAAAAAGCAGAAGTGTTTACTTCTGATTGAAAGGAAAAAAAAATGTGGAACCTGAATAATAATACATGAAATCTGTTTAATCAGTCCATATATTTATTAGATATCTCAGAATAGACATTGTTTTTCCACCTCCACACAAAGGCATAATGGTTGATGTTAATGAGATGGACATAATCTTACAGTCAGTTCCAGGGCCCTTACTGTTGTTCCACTTTATTCTTACTAAATAAAGCATATATTTACAGTAAATAAAAACAACTTGAATAATTAATGATAGAATTTGGTATGTTGGCCAGATATGCACCTTATAAACAAAGTAATCAATTTATTTTCTTTATTCTAGCAAGAAATACCTAGAAATACTACCTTTATAATGTGACAAAACTGTAAGATACTTAAAAGCAAATTTAACCAGAGGATTAGCAGACCTATAAAAACAAAATAATGACATCTAATTAAAACCATAAAGCAAACTTTGAATAAAGGGATAGACACATCATGTTCTTAGAGAGGGGAGGCAAAATCATGAAAATGTCAACCTTCCCAAAATTAACATATATTTTTAATGCAATTTCAATGAGAATCCCAACAGATTAAATTTTTTAACTGGACAAAATGATCTTAGAGTTCATATGGAAGAATAAATGAGAACAGTCAATAAAGATGTAAAAAAGAACATGGAGGTGGTTTTTGTATCAGATAAAAGAGCACCCTATAAACCCTCTGTAGCCAAATCATTGTAAGAGTAGGTGAACAGGTCAGTAAAAAGAACAGAGAATAATGGAAGTGGTAAATATAGGGAATTAATATTCACAAACATGATGGCTTCAGTTTCTTCTGGGAGAGAATAAAAGTGGATCCCTGTCTAATGCCATATACAAAAAATAAATTTCAGACAGATTAAAACATAAAAAGTTAAAAAAAAGTATAAATGACTCAAAAACTTATAGGGGCTAGGGAAACCTTAACCAAGATGAATAACCTATTATGTACAATCTAAAAAGAAAAAGTTTTTTTTAATCACTTAAAAATTGAAAACCTATATATGGAAAACAAAAAAAAAAAATTGATAAACACACAATAGATCTGTAAATACATGTAGTTATGGTGATTAATATTTATACAGTTAAGAAAATTTACAAGGCAAGGATAAACAGCCTAAGAAAACTGGGAAAATGTTATGAATATATGATTCACAGAAGAACAAATACAAATGGTCGACAAACATATGAAAAGATGCTCAAATCTAAACACAGAGAAATGGAAATGACAGTAAAAATAAGATATAACTTCACAGATATTAGAAGAGCACAAACTGAAAAAGACTAGTAACAAATATTGGGAGGGATACAGAAAACAGGTTATTCATATACTGTTGACAGAAATAGCCCCTTTCAAAGATCTTTTAAAAAAATAAAATTGTAGTGTTGGGAATTTATACCATAGAAATAAAAGTATCTACTTATAAGTAAATATTTATTAAGGTATTTTGTCCTGTTGAAAATCAGAAAATAAAGCACCCAACAGTTGGAGATTATACACACACACACACACACACACACACATATGTGTGTGTGTATATATATATATATATATTTCCATACTTTGAAATACTATGCAGCCATCACAAAACCCATTAGTGTTATAACTTGGAGGGATTTCCATGAGATATTATTGTGTGAGAGAAGAGAAGTTTAATAATATGGCTTATTTTTAATAAACAAAAGCAAACTGTATACATGTATCTGTCCATATGTTTCTGTGCACATGCAGGTCTGTGTAGGATTACATGAGAAAATGGGAAAGGACGAACACCAGATTGCTAACCTCGGTTGGCTGATGAGCAAGGGTGAGATGCTGTTACTGTAGATGGCAGCTGGAGATGAGTGAAGGATAAGGGGATGTGGGAAGCTGAGCAAAAAGGGAAAAGAAAAAAAGGAGACGGCCCTTCCCTCCAAGTGGGAGCCCCATTTATGCATTCATATATGTATGTATGCATAATTAAATTAAAAGCATTATCAAACTAAAGAAGAAATTGTCAAAGTGCGAGAGAAGTGGTGCTCACAGGTAACTGGGAATTTGCCTACATCTCAGAAGCCATTTATAAATTGTAGTATTTTATTTCTCTAACAAATTACTTGTGATCCATTTCAAAACTCAAGCCACAGTTAAGAATCACTATTCAGAGCAAAGGTTTCCCATATTTTTCAACTCATAGCATGTGTAGGAAATGATAATATTTGCTTGGAACATTAGGGTAGTGGGAGGCTGTTTGCAGCTCAGACCAGATGTGCACTGAGGGTCTGTGCACCCCTGGAAGCCATATGCTTTGCTGCCCAGGGGGTAAGGTTCTGAGCCAGAGAACCACAGAGTTAAGATGTCTGTGTGGCTATTCAGAATGTTGTGATTTCTATTTCAATGACCAATTGACTTTATGTTTTACTTAACCAGGAATCCTACTGTTACATGCTGATTATATTAGCTCATGTTAAGGTTTTAAGAAATGGGTTACCAATCTTCATATCCCATAGCCCAGATTTCTCCTCTGGGTGAAATAGTCTCGAAACAAGCATTGCATGAAAGCTGAAGAAAGAAATGTCTATGGTTAATCCATTCTTAATATTTAATTTTCCAAGAATTACCTTTTGAATTTTAGCCTTCCAACTGACCTTACAATTTTGTCATAAACACTCTATTACGATAAGGCAATCACGTTTGCCAAATGTCTCAGCCAAGATTGCGTTCTACTGTTGATTATAGAACACCTGACCATAGTGGGCTGATTTTTCTCACGTAACAAGAAGTCTGGAGGAAACAGCCCAGGGCTGCATCCGCAGTTCCACCTTCTCACCAGTATCCTGGGCTCCTCCTTTCTGTTGCACCATCTTTAGCATGTGGTTTTAGTCCCCAGGATCACAGTTGAGATTCACTGTTCAGAAAGAAGTGGGAGAAAGAGGCAGTGCCTATATCAGAAATGGAAAAACAGTCCCAGAACTTCTAGAAGGTTGTGCTTTATGTGCTATTGTTCAGAATGAGGTAACATGTCGTACCCAGCTACAAGGGAGATGTAAACTTGTAGTTGAATCCATGGTAGCAAAGACTCTTTGACCAAACTTCAGATAGGCTCTTTTGAGACCTCTGCTCGCCGAGGCCTCAGCTTTGGCCGCCATGCTGCTTTTGGCTTGCCCAGCCAGGTGTTAACAATAAATCCTGCTAAATCACTTTAGCAAGAATCCCCCCGACTCTTGATACTTGATCAAGTTCCTCATCCCCTATCTTTGGTGGATAAGTCCTTGGCTTTTCTTTAGCAAGAATCCTATTAGGTTAGTTTGGTAAGGATCCACTTACTCATGATGTCTCTTTTCTATAATTTTTTATCCACTGGCCCCCTCAGCTCTGTTCCTTGGCTAGAAAGCCCCAGCTGTCTTTGCTGTCTTTGGAGTTGAGTCTGAGCTCTGTCCGCTGCTGCAATATCCCTACTGCTGTAGTCTTTGGAGAAACTCTTATTATTTGAGCAAGTGTCAGAATAATATTTTTCTTTAACAATGGCCACTCAACAGAAATAAGATTCTGTTAGCTAAGAAAAATCGATATGGAGAAGCGACTAACAATGCCTGTGACACCAAAGGTCTCCTTATTCTAAACACGAGTCATGTATATTTGAGGAGCAAAGGTGACATGAAGTGTCAATCCTTGTGAGTTGGGGACTGACATTTAACTTCCATCTCTGTCAGTGAGATACATGGGAATTCAGTAAAATGAAGCTTATATAACTTGCTACCTACATAATTTGCAGGAGTGTTGTGAAGTTTAATTAGCTAATGGTTATACAATGATTTGAAGAAAGTTACTGCAAGCACATAATGCTTTGTTAGATAATGTGTGAGGAATTTCACGAAATCTGGATAACTGTCAAGTAATTGAAGGCAAATGCACTGTAGATGCTGTCATGTGACTTCCATTAGAGCTCATCAGAGGTTGACACAGCCGTGGAGGAAAGAGCAGATCTCGTACTGTTCTGAAGTGTTTTCTGAAAAATCCTTACTCCTCTTTTAAAATCACTTTCACCATCTGCTGGTAAAAGAACTGAGATGGTTGCCTGTGAACTTAGCAATTAAACGTGCTAATACAGGAGCTGGAGAAAATGGTTGTCACACCTGTTTTTTAAAAACAACAACAACAAACAGAACAAAATTCCGCTCCCACCTCAAACCAAAAAAAAAAAAAAAAAAACAAAAAAAAACCCACCATCTGGCTTTATGTAAAAACAAAATTTCAGACTCTTAAAAAAAACAAAAACCGAACCACATTTTGAGGTAGCATTATGTATACTGAAACTGTAGTCATCTTACCCCTTTTAATTTTTCAAAAAATTAGGATCTCAAGGCTAAGAGTCATCAAACCAATACTACTGTGTGTTTTCCTTCTTCTTTTTGGATTTTGAGAAGATGGAGGAAGGGAAGAAATGTGACCGTAAGAGTTGTTTAATTTTACTTTGTCAGTGAAATCCTTAATCTCCCTACAAAAGACAAGTATTTGTCTCTAAAGAAAATATATTAATTGTTGGCAATGAGCATGTATAAAGCCAATAGAGGGATACATTGCTGAAGAATTCTTATTTTACAAAAGAATCTAGTGAGATGGAATGCAATAAAATGGAGTTCTTCACCGTGACAGAGGTTCCTGAAAATCTTTAGCAAGTGCGGGACAGAACTATTAACAAATAAACAAAAAATCTAATTAGCTAGCCTTCATAAATTACTAGGTACTGGAACCTAGCTTTCTGATAATTGTTATTTATGTATTAATGGCTGCCACTAAATCTCATGCTCCCATCTTAATAGAGAAATCATAATTGAGACTAAATTAACAAATCTGTATACATTATTGAGCTATTTGAATTTTAAAATTACTAAAATTATATCATTAAATTTCAGACTTTATGAGGGCTTCCTGGCACCAAGAAAATTGATATAAATAAAATCACCATATGTGCTTGATTCATGGCTCAATCATATCCACTACTCCAATGTCCAATGAAGTCATGCAACATTGTAAATTAAGCAGTTTGCAAGATCCATTGATTTCCAATTTTGTAGTCCCTTCCAGAAAAACTCAGCCTCCCTCTTGGCTACGTAGTAAATTTAAAATTAATTTGAGATACAACATTTTGATTAAATTTAATTATTCTAGAAACATTTGCTGTATGAAGGTGAACATAGGATAATATTGTACTGTTTTTTTGTCTAAATAATATAGTTAACAGATGTGCCCAACCCAATCTATGTTAATACTTTCTCTAAATTAAGCAATAAATACCAGCTAGTAAGTTCATAATCCAGATATTTTATTACTCTAATAATATAGGGATTTTAAGACAACATTTTTTAGTAAAAGTGATATTATTTCCAGGTACTGGAGTCTACAAGACCCTCCGTGTAATCTTTACTAGGACGATACTGTGTGCATATGTATATTCAGGGAGGGTTATATTACCCTAGTACTTGTGAGCTTCTAAGAGTTATAAAATAAATTAAGACTTCAGGTTAATAAATCTTTTCTGTGGTTTAATGATTTCATGTAGGTCAACAAACTCTGAAATAGGGCTTGCTCTGAGGAAAAGTTCAAGTGGAAGTACTGTGTGGTAATGTAACAGCTAGAGAGTGTGTGTGTGTGTCCTAGTTGTTAATACTAGAAGTTGCCTAGTGTCCTTCATGTACATCAGTTTCCCTTTTTGCACCAAGTTGAGACTGCATTTAACACTCTAGTAAGTAGCTCACCCAAAGAGAATTAAGGGCCATTTGGACAGTTTTGGAAAGGATGCTGATGATCTTCTCTGTCTACTTTACTCACCCAAATCATACTGTCTTTTCACCCCACCTGTGTATCTCCAGGCACTAGCACCAAAGGATTTTTCCTGTTTGTATAAAGTTACCCCATCACCTGGATACATGGTAGCATTTGCAGAGACCTGGGACTAGTCATGTGTGCACAAAAACAGAAACAGAAAGAAGTGTAGTGGTAGAGATGAGAAATATTTTCTTTGGCAGCCCATTTTCTTTACCACTTAGCCATCAGTAACACCAGGAGGAAGTCAGATTGCCACTCTCAGTTTGACCGTCTTTGGTCATCACATTACTTAAGTTCTTTTGCATTTTTTCTCAACTGTGTATTAGTGAAGCTATGTTTAATTTGTTTTTTCTTCTTATCAGGTAAATAATGCAGCTTATAGAAGTCTGGCTGAAGCCTTAAACATTAAGATCAACCAATTTCTGTAATAGGTATAAATAGTGATTAATTTGGCAAAGCCGTTAACCAAAAATTCCGAGAATGGAGAGCTCGTTGGTGTTGGAGAGGGGGGAGCCTTTATTTGGCATTTGTTAAGACATAGCCCAGGAGATTCAGATCCAAAAAGCACTTGACTTGTGTGCTGTTGTTCCACAAAATGGGGGAAGCTTATAAAGGCAAAAAACTGCAAACTTACTTACATTGTCAAGAATTAGAATTGGAGCTGGCAAGTAGTAAGGGTGCCTGTTAAGATAGGATGGGATTGGGGTTTGAAAGGATTACATAGTTGTGAAGGTTGGGTGGGGAGGGCTTTGAACTGGCAGCTGCTAGCAGATACTGTTTTGACAATGGCTGATAGTGTCCTTGAGTTTGATACAGTTCAAGGAATTCAAGTTCTCAGTGAGGCAGGAACATGTCTGAAACCATATCCACAATGGCCACCTGGCTCCATTTTGGATGCCTGAACCATAGTGAACCTCTTTTTGACTTTTAAATCATCTTAAATGTCATCAGAGGCGTGCCTTATTTGATAACCCCAGCATTTGAAACCAAGATGGTGATTATACAGTCAGGCTCCCCGGGTTGTGGCTTACGTGAAGTAGGAGAATGGTTGGAAGACTGCTCAGAGCTGGTGATGGATGACAAAGCTGGGACAGCAGAGACAGCAGCAGCACAAGGTGACAATAAGAAGGGGACTGTGGGCCTGACTCTGCTTAACACTGTTGTGTGGCCCTGAGCAAGTAGCTTAAGTTACCCAGGTCTCAGTGTTTTCCTTTGTAACGAAGAGAGGTATGAATATTTGCTGGGACCCCTTTTATTTCTAAGATTCTATGAGTTGGGGACCTGGGGGTCAGGATCAGTTTGGGGTGAAAGACAGTAGAAGGCACCTGGAGTTTATGATCCCTTACTTCAAGCTGCACAAGTAAAGGTAATCCCAGCATCCAGTTTTAGGCACATTTCCTTTGGACAATTTTTGACCACACACAGAGCCTAGCTTTTATTAGCCATTGAGAGTGCCAGGGCTTTATATTAACCCCTACAGTTGTAGCTTTAGCTAAATTTCGCTTGATCGTCTGAAAAACAGTATTACAGTCTCTTTCTTATGTTCAGATGTATTTTTACATTCTTAGACTTTCAAAGTTAAAGCCAGGCAGAGAGCACCTTGATGTAACTCTATGGTGGGTGACATGCCTTACCTCCCCACTGCTTATCAGCCTTCCAGGCACTCAAACAACCCAGTAGCAAAATCAAAAATCAGCTACTGCAACAGACTTAGCCCAGAGACTTCTCTACTTATTTCCAAAATAAGAAAAGCCAAACTCTAAAATTATGTTTAAGTTAGAATATCTTGGTGAACAAAATACTTTATTCTACTGTAAAATCATAAAGTCACTCGCAGGGAAATAGTAGAAACTAGGTCACATTTTGTCAGGATTTTGCTGCCCATTTTCAAATAGGTTTTTATTTTACATAATAGCAATATTCTGAAAAAAGTGAATACAATGTGTATATAATACGTACACACAGTTGCATATTTAATTTTTTTTATTTAACACATACTTTTTACATACCAAGCACTATTCTAAGCATCTTATAAAAGTTAACCTATTTCCTGTTTATTTCAGATGTGGAACCTTGTGCCTATGCACTTGTACCTGAATTTATGAGTTAATTGATTTAATGAAATATTTTTATTTTAAACTAATACTCCTTTCCTGGCTTTCCTGGGTGTATCTTAATATATGGCACAGGGACGCAATATGAATTACAAGTATGAATTATCTGAATGGATGTTTTATTAAGAGGAAAGAAGGTATAATAAACGTCGACACAATTACATATTACTGCCAAGATTCCCTGTGGCAGCAAATCCTATTCCTGTGGGTGTCCCCCCGCCACGTAAGCCTGGGGGGCAGGGGTGTCTTTGTGGATCATCCTTCAAAGGGAGCCAAAGGTGGCATTATTGACAGCCCTTCCAGAACCCAGGAATAGAAGTCGGGCACAATTTTAGCTGTGTGTATTGATTTCCTGACTTATTTTGAAATTCATAGTATATACCTCAGTGCTGTGTAGAGAAGGAAAAAAGGATAAACTCCATTTCCTCTGTGACACCGTCTTTACTTCTCTCTTCCCTTCATTACCCTTCATCTCCTTTCTCTCTATAGTTTTTGTTTTCCTGGCAAAGTTACCAAGGTTTTCCTGTGTGGTTTTTGACCTTTCCCTTCTCCTCTCTTCAATGGTTTCTTTAATTTTCATCTCACAACCAGTGGTCAGTTGTCTAACTGGAGCCACCATATTTACACATACCTGTGCAACATTTATTGCAGACACATGCATTAATGCTTTATTTGTTATTTTCAGTTTCTACGGTTTTTGGTTGGGGAATAGTCCATGTTGCTGATACTTCTTCTTTTTGAAACATCAGACTTCTTTTATTCTAACCATTTTGTTAAAAAATCTTTCTAAAACATTTATTTGTCTGTAAAAACACGTACTTTAACCTCTTCTTGGCAAGATCATTTTTGTAAGCATCTCTCTTGCTCCTGTGCTCCGTGGAGCCCTTGGGGAAAATCCTCTGTGTGAGGCTGCTGCTTCCTGCACCTGATCTGCTCAGTGTGCTATTGGGGTGATGCTTTGGACTTTTTCCTTTCTGTTTGGTCTCAGTTCAGCAAGTTGTTTTCTCTAGCAGTATCCTTGTTTCAGCCCTTCCCTTTCAGTGTCTAATTTTAATTCCTGATCATTTAGGGCAAAACTCTAGTCTAGGAAAAGGCAGGTGAATATGTTTGCTAAATTGTACAGCCAACAGAAGTCAGTAGGCTCCAGTTCAAGGACGATCCCACCTTTCCTGTGGAGTAATAGGGTTGTTGGCAGAGAGCTGACTCAAAGCCTGTGTCGACTTGCCTAGCTGTATGGTTTGTATTTATTCTTGGCTTTTCAATCCCCATTGACTGGCTGCGTACCATGCACTGGTCATTGTGATAGGTTCTGGGTGCACAGCAGAGAAGAAGCAGACAGAACTTCATGGAGCTGCCAACTTAGTAGGAGAAAAATATCTGGAAACAACAAAGTTATTATTTTCAAAACAGAAATGGAACAAATCATGTATCTGATAAAGGATTAATGTCCAGAATATATAAAAACAGCCTATAACTCAACAATGAGAAATCAAATAATGATTAAAAAATGAGCAAAGGACTGGAATAGCTGTTTCTCCAAAGATGATGTGCAAGTGGCTAACAAGAATATGAAAGATGGAACATTACTGATCATCAGGGAGATGCAAATCCAAACTACAGGGAGATGTCATCTCACTCGTTATGATCAGCATTAGGCTACTATCAAAAAAACCAGAAAATAACAAGTGTTGATGAGGATATGGAGAACTTGGAACCCTTGCACACTTTTAGTGGGATTGTAAGCTGCTTGGAAAACAGAGATTCCTCAAAAAAATTAAAAGTGGAACTGCCATGTGATCCAGCAGTATTGCTTCCGGGTATAAACCCAAAACAACTGAATGCAGGCTCTCTAAGAGACGACTGCACACCCATGTTCACGGTGGCACCATTCACAATAACCAAGAGACAGAAGTAACCCAAATGCCCGTTAACAGATGAAAGGGCAAACAAAATGTGATATATACATACAATGGAATGTTATTCAGACGTAAAAAGGAAGGAAATCCTGTTATGTGCTGTAATGTGAGTGAACCTCAAGGACATTATGCTAAATGAAACAGACCAGTTACTAAAAGACGAGCACTGTATGATTCCACTCACATGAGGTATCTAAAGTAGTCAAATTCATAGAAACGGAAAGTAGAATGGTGTAGTTACCAGAGGCTGGGTGGAGGCAGAAAGGGGCACTTCTTGCTTGTACAATGTGCAGCAGTTCTGAGGGTCTGTTTCACGGTGATGTGAATGCACATGACTGAAGTGGTACACTCACAAGTGGAGGGCAGGAGAGTTGATGGTGTAGTTCTAGTCTGAGTCCAAAGACCTGGGAATCAGGGGAGCTGATGGCATACAGTCCATCGAAAGCTGGAAGACTGGAGACCCCAGAAGAGCTAATCTTTAAGTTCAAGTGTGAAGACAAGAAGAGACCAATATCGTAGCTCAACCAGTCAGGCAGAGGGAGGTTTCCTCTTTCCTGTGGGAGGGTCAGTCTTTCTATGCTAATCAGACCTTCAGCTGACAGGGTGAGGGCAACCCACGTTCAGGAGGGCAGTCGGCTTTGCTTAGTGTACTCATTCAAATGTTAATCTCATTCAAAACACCCTCGTAGACACACTCGGACTAATTTTTGACCAAATATCTGGGTACCCTGTGGTACAGTCACATTGATATAAAATTAACCATCACTAGTGCTAAGCGATAAATGGTAGTAAAAAGAAAAGAACTACTTAAATAGGAGAATTAGAGGGGCTTAGGTGGGGAGATGATATTCCAGTGAGGGAGTGTTGAGCAGGACTCAGCAGTAGGGAAGGGTAGTTACCCACCCTCTGCTCCCCTCTTCCTGTGGGTACAATAGAGCGTGGGCTCTAGACCTAAGATGCTAAGGTGTCACTGCTGTTGGACTTGGATAAAACATGCACACAGTTAGTAAGAATTACAATGCAGACACCCACAAACTAGCACCCACATCAATAAATAGATCGTTTACCACACTCTCGAAGCTCCCCATGATTACAATGAATTCTCTCTTCCCCAGGGAAAACCCGCATCCTGTCATTTGTGAAAATCACTTGCTTGCTTTTTACAAGTTTAAAGGTATATCATGAAACAAAATAGAACTTTGTTCTGCAGGTTTTGTGCTTTATATGAATAGAAGCATCCTGAATATACCAGTCTGTTTTTAAAGACCTTCTATGTCTCTGATGGTCTTATTTGCCTTATTTTCAAGGTCTTCTGGATGTCTCACTAAGGACCCCATATGCTTCTATGGACAACATTTACCTCTCGTTGATTTCTCTGACTTCTAGTTTCATAAATTTGTATTTAGATGTCTTTTTCATTAAGGTTCCGCTTACTTCAGATCTCAAAATATAAGGGACTGCCTGGATTTTAATCTTGGCTTTGATGCTTATTAGCTGTGTAATACTGGACAAGTTACTTATCTTCTTTGCTCTGTGCGATGGGGATAATAATAGAACCCATTTTCTGGCCTGTGAAGTTGGAAAAAGTTCATATATGTAAAGTGTTTACCACAGTGTCTGCCAAACGACACTCAATAACTGTTAAAGGTTACTGTAACAATGAAGGGTTTTGTGCAGGTTAAATTTAAAAATGCCTACTGGCACATAATAGGTATTTGGTCATTCTTGGTTTCGTTTCTCTGTTTTCTCTTCTTCCAGATGATGTGGCTACTTTCCAGATGTTTGTGCTTTTTATAAGTCTGACAGCTGGTTAAGTGGGCGTTTCCCCAAAGTCTGCTTGTATATATCCTTACGTACTTGTACTACCATTATGTTCTGTGCACACTTTTATTCAACAAGTGTTTTTGACGTTTATCTTACCATGTAGCAGGAATTGTACTAAGCTCTTGAGACTCAAAAATGGATGGTATCTTCGCTCTGAAGTGCGGAAATCTTCTAGAACACACAGACATGTGAAGCATAATACACCAGTGCTGTCATCTCTCTACCAAGGAGACGGGGAGAACCTTGACTTTCAGGGATCGGAAAATTCATCATCGCAGAGCATATTATTACTGGGGCAGAATTTTGAAGGATAGGTGGAAATTGACTTGGTAAACTAAGGTGTGGCTTTCCATGGACAACATGGGAAGAGTACATGCAAATTTCCAAACAGGAAGCATCACGTGGTACCCTAGTACATCACTGCTTTTCAGTTATTATAGAGAAACTTGCGATGAAATAGGTGACCAAGTTCTTAATTTTGGCAAGACCTAATTTTGTCGACAACATGAATCCAGTAGACCTGTACTGTCCAATAAAATATAATCTGAACCAATATGTAGTTAGAAATTTTCTAGTAACCACATTAAAAAAGTAATGTATAGTTGGAATTAATTTTAATAGTATTTTATTTATGCAATATATAATATAAAATATATTTTAACACATAATCAATATAAAATTATTAATAATGTATTTTAAACTCTTTTTTGGTAGTAAGTCTTCAGAATTTGGTTGTGGTTTACAGTTACAGCATATCCAGTTCAGATTCTAAATTTTCGTGGAAAATACTTGATCTGCATTTCAGTTTTATAAAATTGCAGTTAAAAATAGATTCATGTACTCATGTTGTTCAAAACATACATAGACATTTAAAAATAGCTAAATTAGGTATATGTATTAAAATTAAAATTTAAGTTAATTATGTGAGATTAAAATTTAAAATTCAGTTCCTAACTCACACGAGTTATATTTCAAGTATTCAGGAGTCATATGTGGCTGGTGGCTCCCATCTGGAACAACCTGGTTTAAACTATATTTCCCTTAAATAAATGAATACCATTCTCCCTAATGTAGCTAAATGATAAACTCACAACTGTAGCATTCTAGCAGCTTCAAGAAGTAGCTTATATATTTGACTTCTTTTTCACACTTTTCTTCTGAAGTTACTATAGTAGCCATCATTTATTGAGGTGGCTTCCATATGTCTATAGCCAAAGATCAGTTCTCAGTTCTCTTATTTGACCTCTGAGCAGTATGTGAAGCAGTGATGTTCTCCTTCTTCTGGACCTGTTTCCCTGGGACTCGTGCCATCGCACATTCCTAAGCCTTGGCTTTAGCCGCATCGTCTGGTCCTTCTCAGTTTCCTTTGCTGCTGCTGCATTTTACTGACCTCTCAATGTTGAAAGGCTTCAGGTCTCAGTCTTGGACTTTTTTTAATCACGCACTCTTTGATGATCCTATCCATTCTCATAACTTTAAATATCAACAAGTTGATGGCTCCCAAATTTGAATCTGTAGCACAGACTTTGTACTGAACTCCAAACTCATATATCTACTCTCCTGTCTAGTGAGTCCAATGTACAGTTGACTCTTGGACAACATGGTTTTAAAATGTGTGGGCGCACTTATATGCAGAATTTTTTCACTAAATACATACTTCAGGACTACATGATCTGAGGCTGGTTGAATCCATGGGTACAGAGCCACAGACACACAGGACCAACTTTTTCAACTGCATGGAGGGTCAGCACTCCTAAACCCTGTTATTCAAGGTCACATGTAATGTATCTAAAATTGATTCCTGATTTCCCACCAAACAAGTTCTGCGTGTCTTCCCCATCTTGGTTTAATGGTAACTATCTGTAGAGTCATTCTTGCCTCCCCTCTTTCTCTTACACCCTCTAAACAAATCCATCAGTAAGTTCTGTTGGCTTTACTTTTGAAAATACATCTAAAGTCTAACCTCAACACTGTTTTTTCCCTGCTGCTGTCCTAGTTTAAGCCACCTCATTCTCATCTGGATAATTACAACAGCATGCTAACTATACCCCCACCCTTAACCACTTCAGTCTCTTCTCAGTCACTTTGTACAAAACGTCAGTGGCTTCCCATATCTGAATGGATGCCAAATGGTCTCATACTTCCACTTGCCTCTCTGACCTGACCTCCTCCCCCAGAACCCCCTCCTGGGCTTGTTGACCTCTGGGCTCTTCCAGGAACATGAGCCAAGCTCCTGTCTCAAGGCCTTTGCACTTACTGTTCCCTTGGCCACGTTTCCTCTTCATATTGTACAACTCATTTGCTCACCTCTTCGGACCTTTACTCCAGTGTCACCCTTTCAGAAAGCCCTTCTCTGACCAGCAGGCCCATTGCTAGCTTAACGTATGTGTCAATAACAAAATGGCGCCCACCCTGGGGACACGGCTCTGCGGTTCACAGGGGGGTGAGCTGCTGGGCTGCTGCGCTGAGAGACACCTGCAGCACGTTGTAACCCCTGTGATGGTCATCTGTTGAGCAAGCCGTCTGGAGTCAGTTTGGGGCAAATAAAAAGCCCTCTACCTCTAGGTGGTTGTCAGCCCCGCTAGCCTCCTCAGCCAAGTGCCCTGGTGTAGTGCCCAAAAGGTCCAGTGTCACACTGAGGCCCTGCTGACCACTTCTCCCATCCCCATCACACTTCTCCCTACCCCTCTTCTCACTTTGTTTTTCTCCATTGCATCTCGCACCATCCAGGAAATGCCAATGTGGGGCCAGTGTTCAAAAGTATGAAGAATTTCAAGATGACACCAGCACAGGACTAGACCAAGCATAAGTCCTTCTGATCTCAGGGCCTCATGTAATTGCACAGCTCCTGTGCCCAGGGAAGCTGGCCCTGCCATCATCTAGGAGATTATGGATTTCAGTTCATTGTCTGTTCTTCCCATACTCGAAAGCAGACTCAACTGGGGCCTGGGAGTTTTCTGTTCTGTCTGTTATGTCTGTAGCAGCCAGAACAGATTCTTTGTTGCATAAACGAATGTGCTAAGTGTGGAGTATAGGCTTTAAATGTATTATCTCTAAATGAGACAAATGAGAAAGTTGAGGAAGACTGAACACTGTTCAGTCTGTTGTGTGTGTGTGTGGCGGGGGGCAGGTGAGCTGTTGCACTTAGACAGGAAGAGATACTGAGGCTCGGTGGAATTCAGTGACTGCCCTGAGAGTGAACATGTCAGGGCCAGAGCGTTGCTCTTTTTCTCTGGGTCCCACTTCAGGCAACAGTTTGTTTCTGGTTATTCTGCTTTGAGTGGGTGAAGATAACAGTCCCACCACAGAGGCAGCCAACTAATGCATTTCACTACTTCTCTCCTCTCACCTGAAAGTGCCCTTGATAATAACATTACATACTTTTATGTAGCTCATAAATTATCCCATATGCTCCGCAAAAAAGTCTCTGAAATAGACAGAAATCACACTTTTTCCTACTTTATAGATGTGAAATTTGAAATCCAAGTTGGCTAAGATTATGCAACTTAGTGAGGAGTGGGGCTGCCGGATCCCAAGCTTTTAAAAGTCTGTGTTTCTCTTTGGGTTTTGTTCAAAAGTTGATCATTTCAAAAAAATGATTTTTAAAATGTATTGCAGAGTTTTTTGGATAAATGTTTGTAGTTTCTCTATTTCTAGGTAATGAATATGCTGAAGAATGTCATATTCTTTTTCTTAAAGCTGTGATCTTTGTTAAGCCTGTGTAAATCGCATGATGAAAGCTTGTGTCTATCAAGAATTAGTTTCTGATACATTGGATGGAGTTTAAAATTGGTGTGGTGTGGCACCCCAGGTGTTTGACAAGGTGTTTATAAATTTATAAATAGCTAGATGAATTATTTCATTGATTCAGATATTAAACAGCAATTTGATCTGGTGGCTTTTGATGAATTAGAACATGATGAAGTTTTCTGGAGGACTATGATATAGGCAGTTTTTATGATGAATTTCTCTCAATTGAGAAACAGATTGTATTTCTGGGAAAGGTAGCCTGAAATATTTCTTAGCATTTTGGGACTTGGTTTTCTTGGCATTCACTATTGAATAATTATTTCTGGATAATGTTGTCAGAAACCAGACATTCTAAAAACAAAACACACTCTGACAGAGCTAACACTTTTCAGGGTTAGGAATATTAGTACTTTGCATTCAGTGCTTTGCAGTTCTGGTTCTCATGCTGATTCAAGTGATGGTGCTGTAGGGTCAATGATTAGTTATTTCACGTAAGGTTTCATGACAGGCTTAGTTGATGTTTCTAAATTCAGCCAAGTGGGCTCATTTGTTCATAAATATTTCCTGATCTGAGACACATAGGTGTTCTTCATTTTATAAATATATCCCCCCTCAAACGTGGGCGTATATAAACAGAGTCACACATTAAATGTGGTAAGGAAGTGGTTATTGAAATAAATCCTCTCAAGAAGTGGAGAATCTTTGCAAAATCAGCCTCTTTATTTAGATTTTAGGCTGGATATACTTCTTTCTTTCCCGAGTTGGTCACTGGATTCACTACGGTCAAGAACAACCCCACGGCAAGTTCTCCCCAGAGAAACTCTCACTCAGTTCCTGTATGTGCAACATAGCTTCTGCAATGTATCTCTGTCACGTGTTACCAACAGAATGAAGACATGTCTAGAGGAGTTGAGGGCAGTTTTTCTCTGCTTAGAGGCAGGGTTTTCCCAGGCAAACGGGTGTCTTGTTGGTATGTAGTTCATGGTCCCAGGGGCTGTCATATAGCACGTTTCAGAGTTCAGTCTAGGATGATGAAGCACAGGATAGGGGCTTATCACCATACCACCATTTTGTTCCCTTCTGAGGTGCTCAGTGTGATGTTAGTTGGTATTTATGCTCAACATTAATTGCTGATGAGACATTTGCTTGCCACCAGTACTTACTTTAATTAGTGTCATCATGGTGGTGAGGGTCAGGCTTTGTTCCTTGATTCTGAGTCTCTGAGCTCTTGTGAATGGAGTTTTGTGACCTTGGCTCCTTGTCAGACAGGAGGTGCTGGCCTTCTCTCTCTGATGGGTATATTATTACCTAAGCCCACTCCAGGGGTTTCTGGTCAAGGGAGTCCTGGAGAACAGTGTTTGCCTGCCAGTCTTGGGCTATGCAGCTACAGGATTTACGGTAGTGAGTACATATGGATTGACTTGGGTCCCAAGGATTTAATTGACTTTTAGGTTTTGAAATACGTTGTATAAACTAGAGGAAACTATTGCATCTAGAATACATAATGAAAATGAGCCTTGAGCAGTTCTTAGCTGTCTGACTTTGGAAAAGTTACTTAACCTTCCCTAAGTCAAATTAGATGCTAATTTCTTTGGCAGAACCCTGACTCAAATCAAGGGTTTTCTCCTTGCTGTTTGTACCATTCAAAAGGGTTACTTTTCTGTTAAATAATATCCATGTTGCAGGGTTTTGATGAGATTTAGATGTACTCTGTGCATATGCTTAGCACAGTGCCCAGCCTATCAAGTGTTCAGTAAAATGTAATTGTTACTGTTCTTACTATATCTGTTTCTATTACAACTGCTGTTCTATTACAACAGCTGCTCCTGTTACATTATTTTGAACAGTTTATACCAGTAAACAGGTGACATATTTTTAAGCCCCTGGGTTAAAGTTCTGAGCCAAAAACTTTGTGTATATTATTTTATTTGAGCCTCATAACAAACTAATGAGGCAGTTATTAGCTACCTGTTACATAAATGTAGAGACTATAGCTCAGAGCTGTTAAGAATATTTTTGTTAAGAATCTTTAAGAAGTTCACAGAGAAAAAAATGTGACAATGAATATATATATATATGTTCATGTATAACTGAAAAATTGTGCTCTATACTGGAATTTGACAGAAAATTGTAAAATGATTATAACTCAATAAAAAATGTTAAAAAAAAAAAAAGAATCTTTAAGAGATTGAACCAGGATTTGAGCTCAGTCTGTTTGATCCCCAATTCTGTGTTCCTTCCTTCATGCCGTGAAGCATCAGAAATAAATCTAGAAATGAAGCAAATGTGGGTCAGCACACAAGACTCCATCCTGCATCGGCGCAAGTATCTCCTTTCCCTTGACCTCCCTAGATCTTTTTCACTATGAAAGAGTAGTTCTGGAAACCTGATTTTAAGCTCAGCTGGGCAAATCTAATTTATAGCCACTTCCGTGGTTGCCTTTAACCTTACTTAACTTTCATAGCTCCTTAGTCCCAGGAGATAGCAGCTTGTAGCCTAGGGAAGCCTTCATCTAACATTTGACTTGATGGCTCCATGATGCAGCAAAAAAGTGTACCACACAAAATAATTTCCGGTGGACTGCTATAAAATATTAAGGAATCAACTCTCTATCAGGAAGAGGAAGGATATGGGAAGGTTAATGGAGCCACTTGGGTGCAAAAAATCTAGAGCCTTATAGAATAGAAGTGTTTGGAGCTATTCTGGGGCATTAAAATGCTGTGCGGTATCTTTCCTCTCCTTGCTGGACCATCATCTGATTTTTACTTTTCACCTCTCTAGCTACTTCATTTCTCAGCTTCAGAAAGCATCTGTTATTAGCATTCTCACTAAAGGGTCACTACCTTGAAGTTTGTTTTCAAAACTTGAGCACAAGTAGAAAAGGAAATGATACTGCATCATGTGTGTCTCACCTCCTTGTCTTTTGCTGTAAAGGACCCCATCACTGAGGGAGTTGGTGATACAGGAGCAAAAATTACCACCCCAAATGTCTCTTTGGCCTGTAGATTATTTTGAATTGAAGACAATCAAGGCCCAGAAGACTCAGGAAGAAACTTTGACCTTCCCCGTAACTGCCTAAAAGAATTTAGATGGAGGACCTGGTCCCAGAACAGAGCTATCACCAGAGACATCTGCGAAGAATATGGACTAGATGTGGTGGGGGACACTCAGAGAACAGAGTCCACTCTGTGTCCCAATGTCTCTGGAAGACCCAGCAAACATTTATTTGCCAAACATTTGCTTTTCCATCTTCACTTCAGTTGCCTTCCTCCATTTGGAAGTCCCAAACCACTACCCCCAACATTCTCTTTTGTCTTTAATAGAAGCTGGTATTTAAGGTGAAGGGTTTGTCCACTTTGATGAGTTACTTAGTTTTCCTGGGTCTCTTCCACGTATACATGTTACTAACCTTTTGTTCGATTTGCTCTTGTTAAGCTGTCTTGTGTCAATTTAATTCTTGGACCAGCCAGAAGAACCTAGAAGGGTAGAGGAAAATTTATTCCTCCGCAACAGTGGACTGCATTTGTGGTGGCCTTTCAGAGACCATTCCCCAAATAGGAAAGTCTACAAACTGCTTTTCCCCCTTAAAAATACACTTGGGTGCTTTTTGTGTATGTACACTAACAATATACATTCTTCTACTGCTTTGGATAAGGATATTAGTTTTCTGGTAACAAAATTTAATTTGAAATGAGTCAGTGATTTATAATGTTATTTGAAGTAGCTGAGGTGAAAAAAGTTATGAGGTGAGGGAGGAAATTTATGCTTTGGTATAACATTTGCTAGGAATGAAAACACTGGTGAAGCAGAATTATCTTCAGATACATTTTTGTAGGCAAGCAAGAGCCCTATATACAGAATTTTGATGATCTATAGAACTTTCCTGGCACAACTCTGATGCAAAAATTAGTTTACTAGATACTACTTTTTGTGTTTCAGAAGATTTCCCAAAGAAGATAATTCATCTGATAAAGTTGCTGTATAAGCCCACTGTGCATTTTATTTATTTATTTATTTATTTATTTATTTATTTATTTATTTATTTATTTATTTATTTGACATCTAGTCAGTTACAATCTGTCAATTTCTGGTGTACGGCATAATGTCCCAGTCATGCGTATATATACATATATTCACTTTCATATTCTTTTTTATTAAAAGTTATGACAAGATATTGAATATAGTTCCCTGTGCTATACAGAAGTTTATTTTTTACCTATTTTTATATACAGTGATTATCATTTATAAATCTCAAACTCCCAAATTTATCCCTTCCCATCCCCTTTCCCCAGTAACCATAATATTGTTTACTATGTCTGAGAGTCTATTTCTGTTTTGTAGATCACTTCGTTAGTGTCCTTCACTGTGCATTTTAAAACACAAGCCTTTGTAACATTACAAAATGACAGTGACCAACAGGGATACATGCAGTTAGAGTTAAACAGCACCTTTCATACTGAAGATTGAAATCACTCATTTCTCTTTCGTTTTTGAAACTGCTGGGAGAAGCAGAGCAGATCCAAGATTTTATGTGTTGTGTAGAGTTTCACAGAAGGCCACGGGTAAGCTGCAGCAATAATTACGGGGTAGGGGTGTAGATTCCTCGTTCGTGGCCTTCATATAATAAGCTTATTACAGAAAGGCATTAAAATGTATCCAGTTTCACAGCAGCTGGATAGTGCTAAGTGCTCACTGGCAGAAGATCAAGCACTGTGCTTTCTTTGTTACATTGATTTGAATTGGAGAACTGCAACATTACATCTAAAGGGATAAATTGGGAATTCAAAATGTGTACCTCTTGGGGAATGATGGAAATGTTAATTATTTTGATTGTGCTGTGGCTTCACTGGTATATACATCTATCAAAATTCATCAAATTATATATCTAAAAAATGTATAGTTTAACTGTACAGGAATCATACCACAATAAAGGTGTTAAAATATATTAATTAATTTAAGTATTTGTATGTATCAGATAGACCAATGTATCCGAGGTTTCCAGTCTAACATAGGCATATAGTGTGCACATTAATTTTGGTGTACTCATAGCAGGGATTAATTATGGGTGCTGAAAGGTAACACATGGAATGAGTCAGAGTTTCCAGCAATCCTAGAATTGAAAAAAAAAATGGTAATACACTTAATCACAGACTGCCTTTCGAAAAACTCTAGCCATTTGTGATAATGATGAAACTGATGGTGGCATGAGGAAGAGAACATGTTGAATAGCATAATTTCTTTAGCTATTTTGACATGTAGTAAAAGGAAGTAAATGACCTCTCATCTGTCTGTCTAGTCTTTCATTATATCAAACCAACTAACTCTCGCCAGGCTTAAGTGGGAGACAGGTTTTCACTGTATCAGTTAAGAGGTTGGCACCAAATTGCTTCTGCCACAGAATCCTCTAGGATTTAACATCAAGGCCATCAAAGGACGTGCTGCTCCCAGGTGGACCAATGTGCCTCATGGCACCTGACAAACTGGATTACAGATGCTGCTGTTCCTCCCAGCCTTGTGCAGAGAGCTCCAACGGGAAACCGAAAATTCTAGAAATACGTTCCAAGGCCTCGAGGAACATAAATCTGGTTAAGAAAATAGGTCTTTTGGCAAAACCCACTGAATCTAACATCCTGGAATAAAATAAGGTCCTAAAATATTGAATATGTAAATGGCTGGCTGTACGAGATGGAAACAGCACGGAGCATGATGAGTAAGGTCAGGGACTTCGTATCCAGCGGCTCGAATACTGGTTTTGCCCCCGATTGGGTATGAGGTTTCAATTTTCTTGTCTGAAAAACAGAGCGAATGATAGTGTTTAGACTCCGAGGGGTGCTGTGAGGAGGAATGCGATAAACCACGTGACTGCCTAGCGTGGAGCCTCCCGTGTGCTGTGCGCTCTGTGTGCATTTCCTGCTGTTACTGAAGAGCCTTCTTCTGAACTGAGTTTAGCTCTCAAGGCTTCATTTTCACTTGTCAGTTTAAGGCTATTCAGTCACTTCTGGTTTAAAAGTTAAGTCCAGTTTGGGAATATTCAGACTTAAGGTTCTGTCCCTTTCTCTCCCTGCTTTTACCAAGTCTGATCCGAAGAGGCTTTTGGGTTGTTCCGGCATCAGGCAAGTATCACATGGTCTGTATTGCGCTTCACTTGCCATTTGCTGCTGTTGTGTTGCTATAGTGTCTGTTCTCTCCATGTGGAAGTTGTTTGGTGATTGGTCCAGGGAGATTGGTGGCTTCCTCTGATGACTCGGCCCCATCTGGGCTCTTGACGCTGAATCGCCCATCGAGTTCTGTTGGCCTGTTGACTCCACAGCCCTTGCAAACTGTGCTTGATTAGATTATGTTTATTATGATGATGATTAGTGTTTCTACGTCTTCCTGAAGAGTAGCTAGAGGTTAGGCTAACACAAACCCAGGAAGGGTGCTAAGGGGCAGTCTGTGTGACTCTTTATCTCTTCAGGGCCGTGATGGCCAATGGGCAGCTGGTGATACATCTGTAAAAAAACAAAAAACAGAAAACAAAAAAAAACTTACAGTTGACCTTTGAACAACAGAGGTTTGAACTATGCAGGTCCATGTATACGTGGATTTTTTCAGTGGTAAATACTGTAGTACGACACGATCTGATCTGCAGTTGGTTGAATTTGTGAATGCGGAACCGCAGACCTGGAGGGCTGACCAGATTCTACCCGGATTTTTGACTGCGTGGAGGATTGGTGCCCCTAATCCCCACGTTGTTCAAGGGTCAGCTTGATTACCGATTACTATAGCTGAAATCTGACCTCAAGTGCCCTGTTTCCAAATTCCGTGTTCTTTTCGCTGTTTCCATTACCACCTCAATTTTTAAAGAAGATATAATTTTCCTACTACATTTTACTTTATGTTTTAAAGGGAGAGCTCACATTCCACCAACAGGAGGGCTAAGAGCACTCCATTGCTCTGGACCTCCTTGGTTCCATCCAAAAGGTCAAAAGAGCACCTTTGATTCTTTTTCCATTTTTCCCAAACATTCTCAGCCTCACTATTACATTTTGCCCTGAGCCCATTAGGACTAGCTTCATTTGCCCTTTATTCCTTTAAAGTTATTCTCCACAAAAAACTCCAACCTTCTCCCAATGCTGATTCCAACTAGGGTTGCCTGTCTCCTGTCTGTCTCCTCTCACCCTTCCCATCTCCCAGTACTTTTCCACTGGGCCCTCCAAGGGCCATCGTAGACAAAACCTCCATATTCTCAACTTTCTCTGAACAGTCCCTTCACCTTCCTGTACTGATAATAGGCCCTTCAGAGCCTCTTGCTTCCCCTGAAGATATCTCAAGTGGTTGCTTTTTTTCCTCCAATAGCCCTCCTACTATTAAGGGTGGAAGTGGACAGGGTTTCCTAGTTACTCATGGCCACTTTGAGATTGTTCCCCCTTGTCCTCCCCCAAACTCCAAGGTGGTGAATCTCATGTCAGTAGGCTATGATCCTCTACCTCTCAGTGTTCTTATCAACTGATTTTTGAATTGTTCTTCCACATTTCTTGATGACTTTACCTTCTGCCACTGTTAATTCATGGCAGTTTTAATATATACGTACATAATCCTTCCAACACCTTGGCAGCTCCATTTCTTGAACTTCCTTTCTCTAATAGTCCTTTCTTGCTTCCTGCTTCGGCTGTTTAATCTTTGGTCATTCTCTGGCCTTGACACTAGCAATAACTATATCCCCCCTCATAAATCCAGTTTCACCTGTGCTGCTCTCTGACTACCATCTCTGATCTTTTAGTTTAGTTTCCTTTTACTATCCTGAAATCATTCTAATATCCTTCATGAATCCTTCATCTCCTCCAGGATCTTCAGTCCATTAATCCTACCATCTTTTTACTATCCTTCAGCTTCTTTGCTCTCTCAACCCTCTTGACCATGGGATTAAAATCAGGTAAATCCTTATGCTCACTGCCTTGCAGATACTCTTGACTCACTTGCCCTTCTTTTGCTTCTTTATACTTGTTTGGAGAAGCACAACCTTCTTTAAATCTTACTCCTCTGTTCTGAGCTTGTGCAGCTGCTTGAGGCAAGAATAAAGCAGGTTGACTGGTATCACTTTAAATCTGTAGCCATATACATGAAATGGGTCTTGAATGCTTCTTGGCAGTCATGCTGTCCTTCACGCGTCTGCTGACTCTTCCACTCTCTGCATGCCTGTTTCACCGTTTCTCCTCTCTCCTCAAAGCCAGTGCCTCTTCCTCATCCTCACTCTTCCCTCATGACCCTGCTTCCTGATTTATTGAGAAAACTGAAGGGTCAGCAGAGCATTGCCATAGAAGAAGTATTCCTGTTCTGTCTAAAGCTAATCTCTCCACTTGTTCATTGGAGCAATGAACCCCACCCCTACCTCCCAAGGGCATAACTGGTTATTCTCCCCTCTCTTTCCGTCATCAGTTACTCACAAGAGGATCATTTTCACCAACATATAAACATTCTGTTATTTCCCCAGCATTTGAAAAAATGTTTTTTCCACCACACTTCCCCACCAGTTCCATTATTTCACAACTCTGCAGAAATCTTGTTTTTCTTCCATTCTCTCTTCTAACAAATCTAATCTGGTCTTGGTGTCATTGCTCTTCTAAGCCTGCTCTAGTTAAGATAATCACAGACTCCCACATGGCTAAAGCCAGTGTTCAGTTCTCAGTCCTCATCTTCCTTGATCTAGCTGACACAGTTGATCACACACTTCTCCCTGATAAACTTCCTTTATTTGGCTTACAGATACCACACTCTTGATTTCTCTATCTCCTTTTCTCTGTCTCCTTTACAGGTTGCTTCTCTTTTCCCTGACTTCTCAGTGTTTGTGAGTCCTTGGGCCCAGTCTTTAACCCTCTTTGCTCTTTGTATGCACTCACCCGTAGTCCTACCACTGAATTCTGTCTTCCAGTAACATCATTATGCTAATGGCTCCCAAACTCGTATTTGTATCACGACTTTATGCTTACTTCTTCACTTGAATATCAGATTGCCTGATTCAGCAGTTCCACTTGGAGAGCCGGTAGACAGCTGAGAACCTTCTCCAGCTGAGAGAGTGGCGATTCTGTTCTTCCATTGCAGGACTCCGGAACCTTGGAGTCAGCCTTGAATCCTCTTCTAATACTCACATTCAGTTCATCAGTAAGACTTCTTACTCTGCCTTCCAAGTGTATCCAGTGTTTGCTCACTTCGCACCGTCTGCTCTGCTATCCCTCTGGCCTTGGTCACCATCGTTCTGACCTGGATTAGTACGTAATCTAGCTGGCTCTCCTGCTCTCCTGCTCTCTCCCCTACTCCACAGTGTATCTCAAGCAAGCAGCCAGAGTGATTAACTTAACACCTAAGTCAGCTTTTGGCATTCCTCTGCTCACACGTGCCTGTAGCTCTCTTTGCCACTCAGAGTAAAAGCCAGTTCCTCATTATGAAGCCTGCAAGTCCCATTATGACACGGTCCACCCTTTTCTTTCGAATGTTGGCTCCTACTACTTTCTCTTCTTCCTGTTCTGCTCCAGCCACGTTGGCCTCTAAACCCAACAGCCACACCTCTGCCTCTGGGCCTTTGCACTGGCATTTCCAGAGGGAACTTTTCCCCAAATAATTCACTTGGCATATCTTTCATCTTCTTTCAGTCTGCATCTTCTCAGTGAGGGCTTCTCTGGCAACTTTCCACTTGCCCATTTTTTTTTTCATAGCATCTTACCATTACTGTCTAATGAGCTATATAACTTATTTAATATTATAGTCTTAGACAATTATACTATTCTATATAGTATACTTAATGAGTTATTTGGTTGTCAGTAGAAAGAATGATTATTTCACAATTCAGTGTCTAAATTAGTGCTGATTTGTTGTGCAGTTATGTACTATACTGACACTGGATATTTTAATTTCAGTGCTTGATGATGCTTCAAGCACTTCAAAAACTGCCTTTGTGATTATTATTTTTAAATTTTGCATATAATAATTTCACATTGGTAATAAACTAATGAGACTGAGAAATTTTAGCACGAGTCAACATCAAGAAAAGTGAAGTGGAAAATTGAGGATATAATACTGACAAGCTAGGCCAAAAATGTATTTGCCTGAATTAAGCCATTGAGACAGACTTTACTATTTTGGGTTAAATGATTAACTACCATCCATCATGCCATTTCCCAATTTCCTACTCTTGCTGCAGCTTTAGACTCAGTTGTCACAGGAGAGAAATGAAGAAATCGACCATTATGCAATTACAGTTGGAAAATGAAAAACAATGATCAGAAGGATTGCATTGGTGTGGTGATGGCTGATCTGAGTGTTTCGCAGATGGGCAATATTTAACTATTCAGAAAGGCAGTTAGAAGAGCTTTCTAGGCAAAAACTGCAACATGCCAGAGGGCTTGCACGAGAGAAATGGCAGTAGAAATCAAAGGGTAGTGTCTGGGAGACAGGAAGCTGACAGGGGGATGGGTTGTCTATGAAAGACAGAGTGAATATCAAAATAACAGGTGTTCTGGGTGATTCCTCTATGCCCTGTTTCCAAAGACAGCTTCTGAATTTCAAACAGAGCATCAGAAAAAGGAAGCCAAGAGGGAAAGTGGTCTTGAGAGTTTAAGTAATGCCTTGAGGGGAAATTGAAATCAATACATTGTGATAATGAAAAATAAAAATAATACTTGCTACAGGTTATTTAATGGGCCACTACTATAGGCTGTCTGTTATATGCTTCACACACATTTTCTTATTTAATTCTGGTAACACCTGGAAGAGATTAGAAGAACTATGATTGTCATCTCCATTTTACTAAAGAAGAAACATGGTTGGTGCTGCAGGTATAACTCACATCTCTCTGGCTCCAGAGCTTTTTTTGCCCATGGCACCAGTATTTCCCAGAGAGCCTGCCTTTGCTAAACATGAAGCCCCCCGGGCCCCACCCTCGAGGTCCTGAATTAGAATCTCTAAGGATGGAACTCAGTAGTCTGCATTTTTGAACAAGCATGTTTCTCATACCTAATACAACTGAGAAACCCTGAACCACCCAGCACTGCCTGTCTAGAACTGCATATGGTCATAAGATGCAGGAACCTTCTGAACAAAGCGTTGTCCTTTGTTTCCAAAACTTAGTTATTGATTCTCTTCCATGGGGCTAGGCTCTGCTTGCTGTTGGCCAAGGTGTGTGTGTGTGTGTGTGTGTGTGTGTGTGTGTGTGTTTAAACTGCGTGGCTTCCTGGGCCTTTAGGTCCATGCCTGTTGTAGGAATTGTGTGGCTTTGATAGATCCATGCCCAGTAACAGATTAACATTCTTATCCAGTTTTTTTTCAGGGCTGTAACAGGGCTTGTCCCTCAGGAGAAATACGTGGGGCAGCCTGCTTTAACAGGCAACAGGAAAAATGCACTGTGTGCAAACACCTACCAGCTCCTTACCCTCAGCTTCTCACCTGCTGAGCTTCCTGATAGGCCGGCCTACAGAGCACAGGTCAGTTTTAAGGGGGAGTTAAAGAGGGGACAGAGTTGAATAGAATAAAAGGAAGAAATATCTAACCAAAAGAGAGTTCGTTAGTGGAATGCTGTGCCTTATCGGATAGTGAGCCTCCCACCAGTGGGCATAATCAAGTACAGCCTTATTGTCAGGGACACTGCAGAAAGAACTGGATATAACTCTGACCTTATTATTAAAGAAAACTTAATGTTTAATTTCTGACAGTTGAAAATTACCAAAAAAATTGTGCATTTCTTCTCAAATGCTGTCTGGACTTGGATACCTAGGGGCAATTTTGTGCTCTTCTTAACTATTTTGTTTGCTCATGAAATGATTTCCTTGTTGAGAGAAAGGTTTCTTGTCCAACAATTTCTGATCTATGCGATTACGGCAGTCATGCCAGATTCTCCGGACAGGTACCCCTGTTGATGTTGAACACTTATCTTCCCTTCCCTCTCCTGTCCTTGTGTATTCAGACGGCAGGACTGGGGGCTGGGAGAGAGACCGGACTCACTCTCCTTGCCTTGCGCAAGTTTTTCCTGCTCCCAGTAGGGCATTTAGGTTAATTAGACATGAATGACAATGATGTGAGTGAACTTATTACAGTTAATGTAGCTATTAAGAACACATTTCCCAGCAACATCTGTACATAATTTGGATAAGGAAGCATAAAACCCGAAGTATAGCCTTCCTTAATTATTTTTCAAGCAAAAAGGGAGAGCATCTTAGATTAATTTGGAATTTTCACTGTGATTCTATTAATTGGGAATAAGAGATTTATCTTGAACCCATAGTACATATGCTGACACGTGGCTCAGATGTCCCCATTCAGAAGTTTTTTCTGAATAAAAGTGGGATGAAAGCAAAAGCCAGAGGTAGGTGAAAAATGGAAAGAGGCAACAATCTTTTAAGTAAATTTTAACAATTTCAAAGATGACTGAACAGTCATACTTCACTCTGGGCTACTCAGAGTATAGCTGGGTAGTAAAAATAATAATAAAAACAGCTACCATTTATTAAACCTTTGCTAGTTGTCAGATGCTAGGCTAAGTGTTACACATACTACATCACATTTAATCCTTGCAATCAACCTTTGAGGAATATAATGAAACATTCTGATTCCTACTACATAGAAGTCTAGAAATAGACACAGAGAGGTTAGTTAACCTGCTGAAGGTCAAACAGTCAGCAGTTTTCGAGCTGAGGATTCTAACACAGATCTATCAGACTCCAAAGTCTATTTTTAAAAATTATTGGGATATAAGTTCTCCCTTCATTATGTTTAGTTCTGGATCTCATCTTTCAGTAGGGACATAGAAGAACTGGAACCTGTTCAGAAGAGGGTAACCTCAATGATGAAGGCTTTCATGTGGTTCCATGTGAAGAAGGACTGAAGACCCTGGGGGTGACTTAGATCTGTTAGGGAAAAAGGACAGAGCTGTCCTAGGATTTACAAGTATCTGTATGGATGGGAACTCTGAATTGGTTCACATGGCTGAGGAGCAGGCTTTACTGGGAAGATGCATTTGTCCTAATTGGTGAGAGTGAGTTCTTTGCCATGGCGTGACTTCTAGGATGTGTGGGACAGTCCTTTGGTGGGGATCTTACAGAGAGGGCTGGTTGGACGTTTGGACTATATATATTCGTGGTCCCTTCCAAACCTTTAACCATATTAACCTGGGAAACTGAGTTGTAGAGCGAGTTGGGAATCATGTCCAGCCTAGGATACATCATTTTCTTCTTCTGTGTATATAAAATAACTTTTTTATAGCCTGTCTTTCCAACTAGAAAACAGCTATTAGAGACTATTTCTTTGTCAACTCCGGACTGTCTGGCACACAGCACACACTGAAATGCATGTTGAATCAGTCAGGGAATGGTACATGAGAATTTCAGAGTGAAATCTTGAGAACATATCAGCAAGTTCTGCAGTCTAGCAATGATAATATTTTTTAGTAATCTCTTTTGAAGAAAAGAGGAAAGATATTTTCTTTTAGTTAGTCTTTACCTATTGATGGACCAAGAGAGCCTTTAACAGGAATAGCACTAATCATTTTCATGGGGCTTAGAGTGACTCATAGTTTCAAATAGCTAGGTTTTCTGGATAATGGATTCCAACCTTAAGGACACCCGATTGCCCAAACTCCCACACTTTTGGACCTCTGAGCAAACTTTGGGTAGCGGTTTGATGAATGTGATCATCACATTTTGGGTCTCACCCTTCTCACGTGAGGCAAACTTCAGGCCTTTTATAGAAATTTATTATTAGATCCTAAGACATGTCATGTCCCATGGCAGAATTATGAAGTAAATAAATTTGATTTTTAATGCCTTCCAGCTGAACATTTAACACTGTTCTCTGCTTGAAATTCTACCCTCAAGTCTTCATCCTTAACATTTATGCAGGGACAGGTGTGGGGAGAGAGTGGTGATTAGGGTGGATTTCCTGGTGTCCTCAAATCTTAACACTCTTTTCAGCTATAGTAAAGACTGGTCTTGTTTTTACATAGCATTATTGTAACTGTTTTGAATAGATGTAAGGAACACATTCTCCATCACAGAATCCGAGACTGTTAAGAGGTGTTAAGAGATGGAGTGATTACCTAGTCTGCCTCCAGCAAGGTCGAGCATCCTGACTCAGGGCAGCTGGGGTGGTGCTGAAGCTGGGTCTTTCTCTTCCAGTCCGCTGCTTGTAGTTCCTCTACCACACAGCCGCTTCCCACACTACTTATTTAAATACATTTCTTTCTTTGTTGCCTTTGTTCTGCATACAAAGAAGGTATAGCCCTCAGGACTCAGATATTGGGCCCTGTTGAATGGTTGGGAGGAAACTGCATCCTGTCGTCTGACTGTCCTGAAGTCTTCCTTCAGGCTGGGCATAGCTAACTTAGAGGCAAATGTTTTCTGACCAGATTGTGGCTTTCTTGCATGAAGGACTTTGGCTCGTATGATTGTTGACCCTATTCATTTGCTTAAGAATTAAATTACTAAGAAAGCAAATATGCACAACAAATTTTAATAAGAAATATTCCAGCTACTTGGAAGTCAGGATCATGATCTCACTTGCTCACTGCGATTCACATCCTCCTATAAATTGTATCCTATATCCTATATCCTGTTCTATCCTATAAAACAGAGGGGCTTGTGACCCATAGACTGAGGCCAGAAGAGCAGTCAGGCTTTCAAAGTGCCATCTTAAATAAAGCAACTTTGAGTAAATTTCTTCCCCAGTATTGCCCAGGTTTGTGTGTATGTGTGTGTTAACAAAAGCTGTTGAATTTGAGTTATCTCCGGGGATTAATGTATATAATGTGTTGATTAACACATATCCATACAATCTTTTGAGAAGTGTTAGAGGTTTTATATTACAATTGTCAACTGATGATGCTGGCTTCTTGGGTCGCATAAGGATGGGTACTTGGTCCAGTAATCAGAACCAGAACCATTTTAAGCTCAGTTTCCTTTTTTCTTAGCACTTCTTTTGTCCACCTATTTTCTTTCTTGTTTGTTTCTTTCTTTCTTAACTTGGTTTTCATCCTAGTGTATTAAAGCCCAAACCTGGGAGAGAAGATTGTTCATGGTTACCTCCTTAGCAATTATTGTGGAATGTTTTTTTAAAATTTCAAATTTGATGCCTTTAAGACAGACATACATTGCCTGTTTATCAAACACACCACCACTCCTTCTACCACACCTTTTATAGGACCCCTCTCATGTATATGACCAGTGTAGGCTTCTGTAAGTTTGTATGTTTTACAAGCTCTTATGCAAGTTAACTAAGGTCAGAAATTAAGAAACCTCTGATTTGTTACCAGGGCGGTTTTACTGTTCCTTGCATTTTCTGTGACTCACTTCTGTTTTATCATGGTCATTTAAAATGTCTTTGTGAAGAGGCAAAAATTTCTCAGCTGGACTAAGAGGACGGAAAAGAAGAGTTGATTCCGCACTTGGATACTGGGCTGGTGGTGGCAGCAGTAAACTGAGTGATTCCAGCGCGAGAGGTAAAATCAGGAGCAGAGCGAGGGCATTTTCTTGGCTTTTTACTCCTAGATACTGTTTTGCTGCAGCTGAAACTTCAGAGAATCTATGTTTTGTTTTAAAGAGGACTTGGGAAAGACTGAATTTATACTGTAGGACAGTGCTGATCAATAGAAACAGGAGACAGATTAAGTATTACATAGTAAATACTAAATATATACATATTTAAATTTTCTAGCAGCCACATTAAAAAAGAGGTACAGTTAATTTTTCACAGTGTGTTTTATTTGTATCAGTATATCCAAAATGCCATGATTTCAGTAGGTGACAGTAGGCACAATCCAGGTGCTCAGTAGCCACGTGAGGCTCATGGTGACCATACTGGACAGCACCGTTCTAGCTGCTAAGTGTACACTTCAGCATAAATAGTGTGTTTTAGAGAAATGAGCGCTTTGAACCTCAGCTCTGGCTCTTACTATTTTGAGTGACCTTAAGAAATTACTTAACCTTTCTGAGCCTTAGATTTCTCGTGTGTGAAATAGAGAAATAACGAACACCTAGGGAGTTGTTCGGGGGTGAAAACGAGATCATGTATGTAAAGTGCTGGGCACGTGGGCACTGGGTGAATCAGTGACTGTCAGCATCACGAAGTTCTGCTGGGAGTTTGGATAAACTTTTCAAGTTCTTCCTCGGTAAGGACTGGGTGAGAACTCCTAGCGTGTGGGGACGAGGCATGAACTTTCTGTTTGATTCTTCTTCTTTGAGGGTCTCTGCGTCCTCTCTGGTGTCCCGTGTTGCTTGCATTTTGATTGCTCACTTTCCTCACCGGAGCCTTGCTGGTTGTTGCCTGGGTGCTGTTCTGATGTTTCACCTTCTCAAGTCCTTGACGTCTCTCATTCAGCATCCCTGTAATCCATCCTGGTTTTACGCCCAGTTCTGTTTGTGACTCACTGTCTAGGCTTGGTGCTTGCTTTCCGCTTCCCTGTTTTTGCTCTTGTTCTGCCCCAGAAAATAAAGTAGGACAGATAACCCCGCTCACTGAATGCATGACAAGTGTGGGCTTTCTAAGGATATGGTGTGTCTAAGCTTGGCAGTGAATTCCTTGTGGGATTTAATTTGGTTGCCCAGGCAAATTAATTTAAAGTACTGTGTGATTGGAAAATCCAATGATAATAACTCAGACATGTAAAGAGTTAAACACAACTTAGCTTGACTTGGGAAGCATGAGTGTGAAAGAAACAATAGGGTTGTTGATGGTTTAAGAGTTTTTGAAGGATTGGGCCAATCCGGATGCCTCTTTGCTTGAAATGTTGCCCAGAGTCTGGGTGAAGGTGGGAGTACAGAGAATTGGAGGAAGGAACTTCCAGCTGCCCAGTGATTTTTATAAGAGTGGTAATTACGGTAAACTGCCATTTTTTTGTTTGTTTGGTGTTTGTTTTTAAATGCAGAAATCTAAACTCACAAAGAAACTTTCCAATTCAATCTTAAATGAATGGCCCTGGAGATAAAAGGTAAACCTGGCTATTTTCTTCTGAAAATTGAGAGGACAAAATATGAGTAAATTCAACCTTTGTGGACATCTGTACGTGATGTAATGCCTCAGCCATGCGGGAAACTTGTGGGCAAATTACTGGTCTTATTTTTGCAAGTCCCGAAGACAAAGCAACAGTCAAGTATCTATCTTTGAAACCAATGCCTCCTAAAATAGAGTTGTTCGGATCACTGGCAGTGTTAGGGCTGCTGGTTACCGATCTGAAGAAACACAGATGGTTCAGAGATGCACAGGGTGAGTTTGTCAGCAGCGATGGCAAACAGGGTGCTAATTACAATGGGACTGGCTGGTTTTTGCTGAGCCTCGTGAGGTCTCGACCTTTAACTAGTTTTGAGACCCCTCACTATCCCTCCCTCTTTCGCAGCTTTTGTTCCATGTGTCCTTCCCTCTTAGAATGCATTTCAGTCTGCAGCACAAATCTGGTAAGGGTAATGCACACCCCTGGCTGGCTGCTCTCTAGCTGTCCTGACCAGCCTACAAAATCTTACTGTTACGTAAGGTTTCTCATGGGTATGTTTCATTTTCCAACTAGACTGGGAACTCCTTGAGGACAGGGGCTATTGTGTTTACCACTTTAGACCCCAGGCCACCCAGTGGGTGTTTGTTAATTATGCTTATCACAGAGTCAGCCTCTGGGGAGAATGTTGCACACTCAGTTGAGTGATAGCTAGACCGTCACGGCCTTTCAGCACCCTACCTCCTGCCAGCTTGTTCATTTGTCTGCTGTCCTCAGCTAACTGTACTTGGTGCAAGTCAGGAGGGAGTGACCCTTTCCAGCATTCTCTGGTTAGTCATGCGAGTTACGTTCCTGACACTCAAATTGTAATATCAATAAATAAAAATGGGAGAACATTTTGTCCCATGCTGTGGATTGTACCCCTAACCTCCACGAGTCATCTAATTAATGCATGCTTTGTGTCCCAAGGGACTGAAAGAGAAAAGAGTATGGATGCATCAGCTTAACCATCAGCTCCAAAGTGCTCGCACACACCACACCACACACACACACACACACACACACACACATACACAAGATACTCATAATTCTTTTGAGGACTTGTTTTTGCCTTATATTGGAAATGATTTGCACACTTGAATTTTTGACGCCTGAGGTTTGCCCTGTGTATCCTTGTCTTTTCCCACGACCTCCTTTAATAATTATTTGTTGAATAAATGCACTATCCTTACACATGTAAAGGCAGTAAGCATATCATTTGCTCCTTTCAGTAGCACCTAGAAATTTTTTCCTTAAGTAGGTTGCTCTCGGTGAATATTCCATACGTTCACCACTTTCTTCAAGACCTTACTGAAATTTTCCACTTTGCTTTTCCAGTTTACTGTGCCTTTTGATTTATGGAAAACTAGAAGCCTTTAGAGGAGACCACTCTCAGTTCCTCCCTTCCTCCCTTCTGTAAACATTTAGTGAGTGGTTTCCAACCTCCTTGTTACTCTTGGCTGCATTTGCTGTTGCTGTTTAGTTCCTTCCCACATGACTCTCTGTCCTCTACTGGCTGCCTAACCACTGTACCCTCTTCTTCCGCAGCTCTGATAATGCCAGATTCTTCCCTGGTTGATCACATCCTGCCCCCAGTCTTAGCTACAGTCCGCCTCCCCCCACACACCCACATGTTGTGACTCCTCAGCGTGTGTTTCTAATTTAGACGTCTCCCCTCGAGGCTCAGAATCTCATATAAAAACGTCCTGCTGGTCAGCTTTACCTGTAAGGGGTGTGTGTGCCTTACTTATCCTTGCATCCTCAGGCACTATTAGGATGCTCTAAAATTGCATGATTTTTTTTTTAAATACTTTGGTAACTCACCTCCATTTTTACAAACAAGTAAATGGAACCTTGCAAATGTTGTGACTTCAAGGTCAAAATGCTCAGTTCAGTTTACAGATTTGTGACTGACGACTTATCCTGTGTGAGGCCTTGGATGCCTTCTCTCCAGATTTCCTGATATGAGAGCATCCTTCATTGTGTCCGCGGGATTACAAGCTGTCATCACTGGTAACTCTCTGACAGTGAAATGCAGGCTCCTTCACGCTTCCTGGAACTGCACTGTTGGATCACTCTAGGATTAAAAGTTACACTGCAGGCAGGGAATGGACTGACTTTGGGGAAAAGTTAGTGCCAGCTTGGCTTCCGTTTGCAGAGAAAGCAACATTCTGATCATACAGTGAAATATGGGGTTGGAAAAGACCGTGAGATACTACCTAGTTCATTGCCTCATTCTCAGACACAGGCAAACCCAAGTCTTGTTGCTCCGTAAAGAGACTCCCCCACATCTGCATGGAATAAGTTCATGGTCTGTAATCGCATTCTATTCAGTGGATCATCTTTCGGTGTTAGATTCTGGGTGTCTGGGCCAATGGTTCTTGACAGACTGAAAGTCCTGGGACACCCGATCACCACAAGTCACTGGGAGCGACACTTTCCAACTTGTACTCTTCGTATTTTCCAGATCCTGCCTGGAATTCGCGTCCTTGTGGGGTTTATGACATCCCTGTGACTTCAGACTCTGATACTCTGCAGCGTGGTGGAGCAGAGGTGGCTAGTCCACGTTTCTGAGTTGGCATTCAGTGTTTAGAATAGTTACGCTTTCTTCTGGCAACCGGTCAGAGACCAGTTTCATGGCTCCGCAGTAACTCCGAATCGGGCAGTGTGCTCTCATTGTTAAAAGGGAGACTAAAAGTAGTAAAGATGTATGTGAACAACATGATAACTGAACTCAGGGTTTTTCTGTGTATACTCAGATGAACTGATAAAGCACCGAGAAAGACAGAGCTTTGAGGCCTCTGTGTGGGGAAGTGTGTCTGCGTGCCTGGTAGCAATAGATAGATGTCAGAGACGTTTTGTTCAGGGACTTAATAAAATGAGTATTTGCCTTTTGGTAATTTTCAAAAAGCTATTATCCCCTGTGTATGAGAAAGGAATTCTGCATTATGCTTTGTTTTTATAACTGAGGAGGACAAGAAGCTTTCTTTCTAATTAAAATCTCATTGTATACTAATTTGATATGAGGAAATTTTTCCTGGAGACTTCCATAGTCTTTAATATACATAACCGTGATCTGTCTACTGGTACTGAGACTCTCTGGTGGTGCTGATTCTGTGCAATTATTTAGCACTTTGCAGTTTACATATTCATTTATGTACAGGAGCGAACTTGATCCGCAACGTTAATGCAATAATAGCAAGACCGTCTTACCTTCTGAGAGGGTAAGCGAATGATTTTTCTTTCATTTGGATCATCATTATTATGGCTATTTATAACTCTCAAAATTAGTATCTTATGTTAAGTTAATATAATGCTGAGTTATTTGAACTATAGTTTCAAAAGAACTGACAGTTTATTGTTCTTTCATTCATGGCACTTCTTATGTCATTTCAAGTAATTAGCACACTTATTAAAAGGCCTGCTAATGGCTTAGGCTTTTGAACAATAATATAATCTCTTACTCTGTTAGAAGATAAGAGACTACCTTTTTAAGACAGTCATAAAATAGTTCTGCTACACCACAGGAATCTCATGTACTGCTGAATTAGGTACAGTAATTCTCTGTGAAACAGAATAATACTTCTTGGCTATATTCCTAGATTTAACCAATTAATTGTTATGAAATGGAGAACCAGAAAAGGAAGAAACCTCTTAACTCTGATGAGTACTGGATATACACTTTCTTCTGACTTCTTTTCAGCATCTAGTTTTTAATGGCAACCTACTGAAGGTATTACACTGAAAAAATACCGTGGTTGATAAATAAAATCAACATGATGGATTTTTGTACTTTTTCATTGAATCAAAGAATTGAGGCCCATGAAACATGTGTTTAATAAACCCCTAGGCATACTGAAAATTTGTAATTAGAACCTTTTTGTTCTTTTTGCCTCATTCATTTTAGGCTCAGCCCATAGTTACAGTGTGCTTCTTGCCACTGGCACTGAATGAGGCTAAATTTTCATTTCCGATGTATACTGTGCATTGCTAGGAGGACTCGCATAGCCTGCAGTTAGTGTAACCTGGTAGAAAATTGTAAAATAAGAATTTATTTATTGAAGTGTTTTCTTTTGTGCTGTGTATGTTGCCCACTTCATCTTGGTTGACCATCAGTGGGGTTGATATTATTCCCATTTTATCCAGGTGAAAGCTAAGGCTCTGAACGAAGTCCCTAAACTGCTACAAGGAGCTGTTTTATGGCCCTGGAATCTAGGGCACCCCTAGGAGAGAACGTTTGATGAAGGGAAGGCATGTAAAATGCTCAAGTACAAACTAGTAAGAGGTAAAGCCACATTTTGAACTTGTATCTAGAATCTGTCTGTACAGTCTTCTACTCTGCCTCTTAAATACTGAAGTTTGGGGGCGGGGGGGGGGGTGTTATGCTCTCTGGGGGAAAAAAATAGCCTGTCGTATTTTTCATCCAAATGTCCAAACTTTCACACTGAGAATTGTTTCCTTTCAACCTGGTGTGGTGACTGCAAAGCCCGGGGCTCTTTGTGTGTGCTGTCTTTAGAACACCAGCATTAATTGCCAGAGTGTATTAATGTGGATCAAATTTCTGTTGTTTTTATCTTATTAATAATGTAGTTGATAGAGACGGATGCTTTGAGTTTTCCACTTCTAACTTCTATGATGTGTCAGGTTTTTTAGTGTCAAAAACATGGCTTTAAAGTTACAGAAATCTTTAGTAGTTTCTGAAGATGGAGCTTGAAAAGTTTATCAGGACTTGCCAAGAGCCAGGCACTTTTCTCAGATCACTTAGACTGTTATTATTCTATTGTCTGAAAAGCAGGTGATTTAAGGAGGGTCAGTCTTTGCTTGCTTGTTTTAGTAGGGAAGCACTTTCGCTCTTGAACTTCCTCAGAAGTGAAAATAAAAGTGAAGTATTCAATTTCATGTGTGCAGTCGCATTTCTGACTCACATGTGATAGTCGATGTACAGAGAAGCTGTAGAGATTTAAAATGATTGTTTCTTAAAATTGCAGAGAAATCAAGCAATTTCTCCAAAACTTTTCAATGTGACATGAAATTAAGAAGAATGGAGGGATTTTGGGTGGGGTTGGCTATTGGGTATCAGGAGGAGGGGCTTTATAAAAATAATTTGCTTTAATAAATATTTATTGAGTGTCTGTCACCAGCTAGCCACTCTTCTAGACCCAGCAGCATGGAGCACAGTGGTGAATCGGGCGAAAAAGTTCTTCACGTGAAACTGAAATGCTAGTGATAGGAATTAGAAAGTGTACAAACAAATGCACAAATACATCATTGACAGTGATGTTCCCTGGGTGGAAATCAACCAGGCTAAGCTGTACATGATAGTCAGGAAGGCCTGTCGGAGAAGATTAAACTTGAACAGAAATCTGAAGAATGAGGGGGACTTGCAGGCAGGGGAATGGGGCGGTATAAAAGGCTCGAGGACCTGAGTCTGGCATTTTTACAGAGGAGGCCGGTGGGGGGAGAAGGACCAGTCGTCAGGGGGCAGAGGTGGAGTGGGCCGGACCGCCAGTAGCCTCCTCGGTCGTGGTCTGGAGATGGGGTTTTATTCTGAGTAGTAATAGTACACTGGTAGTACAGTGGAAAGCTTTAGGTGGGGCAGTGGTATGATTTGCATATAAAAAAGAAAATGATGGCGCTGTATGTTACTAGGTAAAAAAATTCTGTGGTCAAAGAGTGGAAGCAGAGAGATCAGATAGGAGGCTGTTGTAGTAGTGAAGGCCAGACTTGGACAAGAACAGAGGCAGAAAAAAAGTGGACGGATTTAATGTGTATCTAAGATGTTGAGCATAGGATGTGCTGAAAGGTTGGACAGGGGAGTGAAGGAAAGGGAGGAATCACAGGTGACTTGTGAATTTTTTGATTGACCAGATGGTGGTGCAGTGAAGAAGCAGAGGGAAAGACTGGGTCGGAGAGGAGGGTGCAAACGTGTAACTCCACTTTTTAAGTTTGAGATGTCTGTTAGCCATCTAATTGTAGGTGCTGAATTTCCAATTGAATTTGATTGTCTAGCCTAGGTTAAGATGTTGGAGTCGGACGAAAACTTTGTGAATAAACAGTGAGGAGACCATGGTAAAGCCATGGGGCTGGATGACGCCATCTGGGGATGCACTGCACAAAGAGAGAGACTCGAACAGAGGCCTGAGGCGCTGCCATCACCGCTCACAGGTCAGCCAGAAGAGCAAATATCAGCCCAGCACCTTGAGAATGAGAGGCCAGCGAGGTGGTAGGAGGCCACGAGTACAAGGGTGTTCAATACCTCACTCCCACAGAGAGGCCGAGAAGAGGAGGGCAGCGGAGTTCACTCTGGTCCAGGCGGTAGTTCGTGTGCTGTTTTTGAACTGAGCATTGCTTGTGTGCCATCTCCAGCTTTGAACAGCATGCGCATAAAGTAGTCATAGAATCTTGTTTGAAAGGTAGTGACACTTAGTCATTTTCTTAATGTAAAGCTGTTAACTGAGGTAATACATATATATTTCCCCAGTCCCCTATCGTTTGGCTAGAATTCTTAGATTGAATTATTTTGTAGTAGCATGGATTAAATAGGTCACCAAGAGGCTGGATTCCTATGGCACCACACCAGGAAGACAGAAGCTCTTTAATGTTGATGCCTGTGGCTGACTCAGCAGTTGCAGTGAAAGCGGTGAAGCGGCAGAGGTGCAGAGCTGGAAGCGCCATCCGCAGTCGCAGGTGCTGTAAGAGCCGTGCACCTGCATTGGGCGCAGCCAGGACTGTAACTGGTGGAACTGCAGTTGTACTGCTGTCTCAGTCATGCGCGTTAAAGAAGTAAAATTTGATGCCTAGGTGTGAAAATATTCAGAGAAACAGACCCCATTCTCAGAAGCAGGATCACGGCAGATCTGTGGGAGGGTGTATAAGCTGTGTAATCATCGTCATCAGCTGACATGGTTTAACAACCTAACGTTGTCTCCTGGAGCTGTGTGAGTCTACAGTGTTTAATTGGTGTGGTACCTTCAATTCAACTTTAAATCCCATTGTATTTCTTCTGATCTT
Source organism: Camelus ferus (assembly GCF_009834535.1). Classification (NCBI taxonomy): domain Eukaryota; kingdom Metazoa; phylum Chordata; class Mammalia; order Artiodactyla; family Camelidae; genus Camelus; species Camelus ferus. The sequence goes on from NC_045707.1 coordinate 21,607,195, forward strand.
ATCTGAGAAAACTGATTTTTATAAGAGAAGTACAGCTATTTTCTTCAAATGATCTCTTGAGAAAATCAAGGTTTTTGCACCATAATTACATTATCTTTGTGTCCTTTTCTGCTGTTAAGAATACCGTGTATTTACTTTGTCATAGTTAGCAAGTAATAATCAAATTTAGAGAATGTTTTTCAACTACAAAAGTGGAAAATAGAATTTAAAGTTATTTTAACAATTGAAATTGAAGAGTTGAAACTTGGAAAACAAATCAAGTTTGGCATCATTAGAATAATTCTACTTAGAAAATAGACAAAATGCTCTTGGGAAAAATTTACCAGTTAAATAAACATATGCAGGTATGTATTTTATAAAGATCATAAAAAAGTGACCAGCAGCTTCAAGAAAAACCTGACATGCTTCTTACAAAGTAAATCAGAAACTGATAATCACATCTGCAAGTTAAAATTCAATGCTGGCTGGCCAATTTAATGAAAAAAACTTGGTATGTTCTTTGTGCCTTGGTAATGGAAGCAAAGGAATAATACTGAATTCTTAATCAAAAATCCATCACTTGTTCAGAAATTAATGGATATCAATAAAAATCATAAACAAAAAAATAAGCATCATATAAATGTATCAGCTAATATAACATGTCAGTTATATCACAAAAAAAAAATCTGTCTTCAGTAACAATCTGGGAAATGCAAATTAAGGCTAAAAATGGATACCATTTTATGCCCACTAGAATGCAAAAAATATAGACGCTTTTCTATATCAAATGTTGGCGAGTATGTGAAGTAATGGAAACTCAGAGTGCTACGGATGGAGGGTGTAAATTAGGACAGCCACTTTGGAAAACAACTTAGTATCATTTTGTGAAGTTAAACACATGCATTCCATGTGACCAACAATTCTGTTCTCATGTATAAATCCTAGAGAAACTCTTAACACATGTGAACCAGGAGACATGTTTATGGATGTTTCCGGTTGTATTAATTACGATGGCAAACATACAAAAACAAAAAACTCCTAGGAACAACCTAAATGTCCGCTGACAAGAAATGGATGAGTATATTTTGCGAAGATCACACCAGGGATTATATAATTGTGAAAATGAAGGAGTTACAGTTGGAGGCAAAACACAAACACATCTTTGAAACACAATGTTGAGTGAAAAAAGCAAGTTTCAGGAGATTACACATAGTATAATAACATATTTATAAAGCTCAAACCAAGCAAATTGAATTAATAAAGTGATTATATATATATATATATATATATATATATATATATATCTGCTAAAATTATTTTTGAAAAAGTAATGTTAATGATTACTTCTGAACGAGGAGAAAGAGGAGCAGAACTGGGATGGGGCACAGAACAGGTACCTTTCAGAGCAGTGGTAATGCTTTTGTTCTTAAACTGGTGATGGGTTTAGTAGATGGTGGTTCACATTTATTTTTCTTCTTCCTAACTATACATACATTACCTGTTTTTTTTTTAATGTATCAAATAGTATAGAAAAGTAATATCTTATGAAATCAGTTATTACTGGGATAATCTTGACTCTTGACAATAAGAGAGAAGGTCCTCCTAGGGTACCATCTCCTCAGATAACTCTACATCCTCCGTGTGCTATTTGTATCACAGATAGCTTGATGCCAAGCAAAAGAAAAGAACACAGATAATACAGTTACATCTCGCCTTGAAAGCTTAGCTCGGGGCATGGGGTCTTTCCAAGATCAGAATACATACTTAGCATTTCAGCTGGCAATGAGACACGTTGTAACGCCTGCTGAGCCCTCTTTCTTCCTTCATTCAGTTTTTGAAATGCTGGTAAGATAAGAATAAAGAATATCAAATAAATCATCTGCCAAAATGCTCACCTGTAAGGTGCAGGCAAACAGTGTAGGGGTACTGATTAAAGCAAGCAGATTGCAACCCTGATCACCTAAACCTCCCTAAGCACAGAGATTGATAAAGGAAGAGCTTCCAGCATTTGAAGTGGCCCCATAGTGTCAGGAACAGTGATGTGAATGGGAATCCAAGTACTTGTCGAGTGGTGTGTATTTAACTGAAGAGATAATTGTGTGCAAGTCTGTGGAATCCCTGGGCAGATAAAAAAACATGGAGCTTGTAGATTATTAAATATTTCATCATGTTTTTTTTTTACATTCATGAAAGTATAATATAATTAGATCTTGGTTTAGTTTGTGGTTTTGACTGCCATTGTTAATTTTTTTTTCATTCCAGAATGTTATTAGCTCTCAACTCCAGAGTCATTACTTTCCTTGTGCATTTTATACTTAGTTTTGCTAAGTTTAACGCTTTAATTGCTATGGAAGGAAAGAAATGGAAAGTAAGAGAACTGGCTCCCTGTTGTCTCGTCTATGAGCATAGATTTTTAGGTACCATCCTGATGCACCAACATGTGATAGTTGTATTCCTTCTTTTGCTAACCTCTGTATCCTTCCCTCCTTCTCTTTCTCTCTCACACTCTCCTCTAGCTTCCTTCTCTCCAGTTGCTGTTTGGATTTACAGTCTTATGTCTTATGAAATCCTCATTCACAAGGCAGTACTTCTGGGGGGGGGGGCGTAACTCCTATATAAAGTCAAACACTTGAAGAATCTACATAATCGGTTCTCTAATACCTTAGATTAGAACTTTAGATTACCAGGTTGCTTGTTAATGCCTTCATTCTTTCATTCACTCATTCATCCGATAAACACATGTGTTGAGCACCTACTATGTGGCAGTGCTCTTGTGGACTTGTAGGATACAACTATGCAAATATCATAGCCCCAGTCCCTGAGAAGTTCCCTTTATGAAGGAATTGTCCCAATTTATGATTTGAGGTGTAATCTGTCATATATCTAAACTGTTGAGGTTATTGAAAATAAGCCTGGGTATTATTGTAGGGAACATTGGCCTTTGTGAATTCCTCATTGACTCTCTACTTCATTGTATTTGTGTTGGCTTTGAAACCCTTCAGTAAATCCCATCCACCAGGTCTTAAATTTATTGCAGCATTATTTATAATGGCCAAGACATGGAAACAACCTCAGTGTCATCAGTGAATGAATGGATAAAGAAAATGTGGTGTACACATATTGTGGAATATTATTCAGCCATCAAAAGAAGGAAATCCTGCTATTTGTGACAACATGGATGAATCTTGACGAAATTATGTTAAATGAAATGTCAGACAGAGAAAAACACGGTATGATTTCCCTTACTTGTGGAATCCAAAGAAGCTAACTTACAGAAATTGAGTAGATTGGTAGCTGTTAGGAGGTAGGGGGTGTGGGAAATGAGGAGATGTTGGTCAAACGATACAAACTTCCGTTAATATAATGAATAAGTTCTGAGGACCCAGTGTATAGCATGGTGACCATAGTTAACAATATTCTATATTTGAAAGTTGCTAAGAGAGTACATCTTAAATGTTCTCATCACACACAAAAAGACCTGGTAATCATGTGAGGTGTTAACTAACCTTATTGTGGTTAATTATTTTTCAATATTTATGTATATCAAATTATCACATTGTACACCTTAAACTTATACAATGTTACATATCAATTACATCTCAGTAAAGCTGGGGAAAATCTCGCCATGAGAGCCTTAAGTGTCATTGGGTTAATTTTTGAGATCTGTTTTCCTTTCAAAGTGTGTGAATAGGTAGATTGGGGGAGAGTGAGTGTATTCTTTGTGGAGGGTAAAAAGATGTAGAAGGACTGGATTTTTTAAATGGGATCAAAATATTTGTCATTAACCTCTGGCTTTAGGGATAGTGGCAAGTTGTTGAGAATCTTTGATAAGCCTTGGGAGACCAATATAAGAAAATATTGCTGTGATTTATGTCTAAGAATCTTTTGCCTATATTGGCTTCCAGGAGTTTTATATTTAGGTCTTTAAACCACTTAGAGTTTATTTTTTGTGTATGTTGTGAGGAGTGTTCTAATTTCGTTGATTTACATGTTGCTACCCAGCTTTCTCAGCACCACTTGCTGAAGAGACTATCTTTTCTCCATTGTATATTCTTGCCTCCTTTGTTGTAGATTAATTAATTGTAGGTGTGTGGTTTTGTTCTGGGCTCTCTGTTCTGTTCCATTGATCCATTGTGCCAATACCATGTTTTTGATTACTGTTGCTCTGTATGATTGTCTGAAGTCCAGGAAGGTTATGCCTCCAGCTTTGTCCTTTTTTCCTCAGGATTCCTTTGGCAATTCTGGGTTGTTTTGGTTCTGTAAAAATTTTAGGATTATTTGTTCTCGTTTTGTGAATAATGTCATGGTTATTTTGATAGGGATTGCATTAAATCAGTAGATTGCTTTGGGTAGTATGACCATTTAAAAATATGACCTGACAACTTTTTTTGATGCTATTTAAGTTTAGAGGCTATTTTATAATTCCCATATTTGTGGAAAATAAAAGCAACCATGGTAAAGTAAAGTGAACACTTTTTTCTCCTAAACAACTATCAGTAATTCATTTAGTTATCAAAACATCTTGAAGCAAGCAACTACTTTTGAATGTGTCTATATTTGTTTATATGAGTATATAATAGCTGAGTCATTTTGCACTATGATATAGGAAAATATTTGATTATAAATGGGCTATTTTTGTGTACACATTTCTATAGGGTCATTGATAAAATTTGAAACCAGAAGAAACCATACCTATCGTCTTTCTTTTAAAATGGAAAAAATGTTTCTACTGCTGCCAGGTCAACCCACACGTCATGGTTTGGATCTTACTTCCTCTCAAGGGCTTTGGTCTTGCCGTCTTTCCCTCTCACTCCTGAATTGTTGACTTTTCCTTCTCCACCAGGTCGTTCCCACCAACATACACGCAATCCTTCTGTATTTCTGGACCCTGTGTCTCCTTTAGAGGCACCACCCTGTTTTCTGTATTCACTGTCTCCACTTCTTCATCTCTTGGTCCCACTCCAGAGGGTCTTCTGTTCCTTCCACTTCACCGTTGCTGCCGTTTTCACGGTCACCAAGGCTTGCTTCCCTGCTGTCCACTGCCGTGGTTACCTGTTGAGCTCATCATATTCAATGCCTAGGCAACAGTCAAAACTTTGGTCTCAGTTGAATATCTCTTTCTTTCGGGGGCACGTTTTTTCTTTTAGTGCCTGTGACAGCACACTCTCCTGACTGGCTCCTCCTTTTAAGGCTCGTTGTAAATTACGTTAGAAACTCTTCTTCCTTTGCTCCACCTCTAAAGTTTGGAGTGCACTAGGTCTTGGTCTTTTCTATTCAAAATTTTAATCTGAGAAAGGGTTGGGAGATTTATTAGTTAAAAATGCAGAATGCCCAGTTAAATCTAAATTTCATATAACTTTTTGTAGTGTAAGTATGTCCCACATAATATATGCACACACATCTATCTAGCTATCTGTCTATCTATTTCATCTATCAAACTATTGGGGCATATTTTTGTATAAGTACGTTTCATGCAATGTTTGGGACATACTTTTTATTGGGATACAATTGATGTGTAACACTGTCTAAGTTTAGTGTGTACATGATGTTTGACAGATCAATACATCACAGTATGATTACTACTGCAGCATTAGCTAACACCTCATTCATATCACATAATTGCTACTTCTTTTTGTGGTGAGAAAAATTAAGATCTAGCCTCTTAGCAAGTTTGATATTTATAATAGAGTGTTGTTGTCTATAATCACTGTACTGTGCATTAGACCTCCAGGACTTATCTAGTAGTTGCAAGTTTGGCCCCTTCAACAACATCTCCCATATTCTTTGGGACAGTACTTACACCAAAAATTATTCATTGTACCTGAAATTCATATTTAAGTAGTATCCTGTATTTCATCTGACAACCCTACCCTGGGCGAGCTCATTTGGGTATCCTGGTGTTAATTAGCATCTGTGTGCCCCAGAATTTACCTCTCCCGAAGCTCTAGGTTTGTGCTCCCAGCTTCCCAAGTAACATCTTACATATCCATCTCCTCAAACTTAATATATACAAAAGAGAGTTATTCATTTCCACCTGCTTTGTTTCTTACTAATGACACCAATATTTTCTTTACTGTCCTCTCACCCAGTCTTTGGACAAGTCCTGAGGTGTATATATCCAAAACATACCACAAGTATGGGAACTTTTCTTTGTCTCTGCTAATGCCTTGCTAGGTCAAGCCACCATCATGACTCACCTGCCATGGCCCAGCTTCCTCACTGTTCCCCCTCCTTCTCCTGCATCTATGCCCAACTCTTTATCCATGTAAAAACACTTCTTAAGGTGATCTTTAAAAAATTTCAATCAGATCATGTCATTTGCCCTGTTGTTTCAAAGCTCTTTCCAATTCCACTTTCCAGTGGCTTTTCACTGTGCTTTGAATAAACCCAAATCCTTTGTCATAGCCGACAAGGCCTCCAGGACCTGACTCCGTGACCAGTAGCACTTTTCTGGCTCATGCTTACCTGCTCCAGCTACACAGCCTTCTGTCTACTTCACTGTTTTTCCCCCCAGAATATGCTTTCCCCACATTTTGCTTTCTCATGGCTACTTCCTTTGGCTAACATATTCCTCCCATCCTACCTCATGTTGCTTTAAAACCTCCACCCCTCCATCACTGTCTATCACACGGCTGTTTTATCTTCTTTACAGCCCTGATCAATACTTGAAATTGTCACAAGTATTTAGATAGTCAATTATTTAGATATTCATTTACTTTCTCTCTCCTGGATATAAATTCCATGAGGCAAAGGACATTGTTTCTTTTGTTAACTATTTTATCAGCAGCTACCACCATAGAACATGGTAGGTATTTAATAAATAGTGGTTGACATTCGAAGTAGTGGTTTCTTAAAAGACACTTGAGCCACACTATACAGTGAAAATTCCAGCATATTACTCTTCCTTGGATTTTGAGATAGGCATAGAATGAAAATATTCCGGTTTCTTTTTCCCATGGGCACTTAGGCTGTGATGTTGAGTTGGGTACGGTGATGGAAAAACAGCAATCAGTACCAGTGAACACACCGAGCGTGATTTCATCCACCGGTGCGAGCGGGCTCGGTCCCTGGGGAGAACCCTGACTTATTAGAACCCGTCAGGATCCTGCAATGGATTGTCTTTCAAAGTCACATCTCAGCCTGTCAAGAGGTGGAGAAAATGATTTGTAACCTGAAGAGATGGTAGATTAATATTTCTGAAAAACTGTTCACTAAACCCCCTGTAGCTAGTTGTTTGTTCCACTCTTAAGACTTCCCTCCCTCTGGTATAGGAAATGCTTTGCACAAAACAGCATCTTTGCTTTGTGTACAGACGTCTCCTTTCCCCAGGATGGGGTTTCCCAGTGAGGTGTAACATTCATTAGCCCTTTGGACAATGCAGTTGCTGAAGCAGACTCGTGTCTTACCCTCATGCCTTCATTTCAGAGCCAGAGTGATGGATGTCTGGGGGGATCTGTGATGTATGAAGCAGAACAAAGATTGATTTTCCACAAGGTACCTTGTACGTGGAGTAATGAGAGTGGCAAATTACTTGCTTACCGAACAGACACGACAGGAATGTCATAGAGCAGATTTGGATTTATGCAAACACACTGTGGTCACGTAGGTGGGAATTCCACAAAGTGACCTTATCTCTGGAAGGCATCCTTCGAAATCACCCCCTTGTGCGGGAAGGCTACGCTCCGCGAAAGCTGCATAATAGCTGCTTAAAAAACAAATAACGTCTAATGAATAATGTAATGCTGATGGTAGAGCAGGAAGTAGAATAAATCGTGGTGCCTTTTTAAAATGAGAGTCTTCAACTCTCAAGCTATTTCTGGTGTTCATCTTGGACTTTGTGGCAGTGGAACATAAAATATCTCCTTTAATAGAGTAAAAGAGATGGAGTGATTTATCCTAGTCACCGTGGGCCTTTAGAACCTCTCATTTGGTAATGGAAAAAAATCAGTGGTTGATAGGGAGGCAGATAATTTTTCATTGTCGAGGTGGTCCAGTGCACAGAGAACACGCATGCTTCTCAGAAAATCTGGGGCAGACAGAAAAACTGTGGAAGTCTTTAAGTGACAGAAGGACATGTTGGTAATATTCCATTAAAACGTTTCAAGGTCTCCGACGTGACAGTTTACACAGTTCACTTTGAAAATCTCTGCTGATGCTTTTAGCTGTAAACTATTCAAATAACATTAAAATGATAATAATTTCATTTTTCTAGTGAGTTTAAAAGTCTGCTGATTTTAGCAAGTAGGCCTGGATTGAAATCATCTTTCCTTGTTTGATACTCAGTTGTCGATCATTCATCATTTATTTTTTTGGAGACCCTGCTTTGTGCCTGACATGATGTTAAATGTGTAAGGTACCCCGAGATCAAAGGAACCATCAAGGCTCTCAAACGTGTCATTCCTAGTAACGCAGATTATAATGTAAAATAAATCCGGAGAAAATGGGTCTTGTTAAGCCTCGTTGTGGGGACTGAGCCCCGAGGAACACGGCCGACCGCAGCGTTCTGAGAGAGGTGCTGTTTGTCTGCGTTTACCCGCTCTGGTCCCCACGATACTGATTGGAATCCTCAGTGGGATCCAGTTAGTGTAGATACTCATCAACAATAAATGGTGTCATCCTTTAACTTGGTACCTTATGGGATAACAGAATGTGTGTATATATATTTTCTGTGTGTCATGTACCATCTTAAACGCTTCACTTGTGTTAGCTAACTTAATCATCAGGCTGCTTCTATTAGGTAGATGCCAACATGAGCTCCAGTTTGCAGACAAGGAGATGAATAGAGAGTAAGAGGAAATGACTTTGCCAAGGTCACGCAGGCAGTCAGCGGTCAAGGCTGGCTGGCTTGGAGACACAGCTGCTGTTCGGCCTCCGACGACCCCAGGGGAGTTTGACCTCCATTGGGCAGGTGGAGGTTCAGAGGGGCTTTGTCTGAAAATAACTGAGTCTGCATTTTAGAATAAGAAATACACTCTGAAGTTTACTTTGGCACTAAGACATGTTTAGTACACCCACAAAGAGCATAGAGTGGAACTCAGTTATTCATTTCGAGGAGCCAGTCACTGAGGATCTGGTAATACCCACACCCCGTTCCACCCTGAAATTTACTTCCTTCAGGTTCTTTTGATCCTCCTTGGTTTCCACACTATTCTTGCCTTGTACCAGTGTGTGTTGGATTGTTGCATTCTTCCGTGGGGCCCCTCATTTTTATTCCAAGAGTCTTTTTATCCTCTTGATCTTTTGAAGTGCAGCCTCTCGCTGCATTTCTAAGAAAAATTGCATCCTTTAAAAGCTTTGCAAAATATGAGTTGTTATATGTGCTTATTATGCTCACTTTGCCTGCTTTCTCGGTGGTGGGAGGATGTGGCAGTGATTGCTTCCTTCTGATCTGAATGAGCTTTTCCATGTGTTCTTTTGGCTGCAGTTAACATTTGAGTTTACTTGTGGTGAGAAGAGTGCCGACTGGGGCCGGAGGAATGACAAGCTGCCTGTGTGTCGGGAGTGTGGACACCTCCTCGCTCTAACCACTCAGAGACGTTCTGGTTTCATCACTTCATCTCCCAGACTGTTGTGTGGGCTACTCAAATAAGTTAGCTGACACTGAAGTGTTTTCTAAGTGCTTTATACCTCTTAACTAATTTAATAATAAAAGTAATCCTATCAGGTAGGAAGCATTGTTTCCAGGTTTAACAGAGAAAGGGCTTTCAAAAATGTGGTAAGCTGTCAAGGCAGCCTCAGTACTCCAGACCTCCCAGCTAAATAGTTACTGATGTACGGGGGGGCAAAGTCAGCTGTCCTGGGGAGGGTCAGAGACGTCTCCTTGGGAGTTAATAGCTGATTTCATTATGACATTGACTTTTCGATTTGATCTTCATTATGAACCTTCTAATTGTTTGTAAGACATGGCAGCCCACTCAGATAATACATATCTACCTGCTGAGCATTGATTGTGAGTGAAGCCCACCTTGAGCAGTATCTGTGTATTAACACATTTAACCTTCACAGCTCTTTGAGAAAAGCACCATTTTCCCCATTTCAGCAACTGAAGCACTTGTTAATTTTGTCCAGCGGCCCAAAGTTGAGAAATGTCTAAGGTAGGGTTCGGATCCAGGAGGTCTGGTTCCCGAGCTCTGCACCCGCTGGTCAGCACGGCTGTCGCACTGTCAGTGTCAAACGGGTTGTCCTAATTATAGCTGAATAATTAGCCTACAACTCATGAACCACACTATTTCATTCTTTGATATTTTAAATGCCTGTGAGAGCTAACAATATAAAATAGCTAAAGTCAAGACCCAGTCTTTTTCTTAATGTCTATTCAATTAGATTGTAAGCCCCAGTGGTCAATACTACCACATAGACACAGATGGGGACCCTTTGGATCCAGAAATGGACCGTGCCACCGTGAGGGCCTGATGATGTGATCAGGCCCATCTTGGGTCCTTGAGGGAAGGTCCATTCTGGTAGCTGAAGCATGGTTTCTAGGCCATAGGGCAAGAGCAATGTAATCTAGAGAATTCTCGCGGAGAACCAGAGGGGCATGAGCAGGCACTGCGTGTCAGGGAAGGCTGTCGGGGGTAGCAAAGACTAGGGCTGAGTTCAGAACCGGAACTCTGGGGAGGGGGCAAGAGCAAAGAAAAGTCCTCTATAGGGGCTGGAGAAAGAAGTTGGGCCTGGAAAATGGTAGAAGCTCGATTTCCAGAGCTGGGGCACCCGTGAGAGCCAGACTGACCAGTGTGATGTGAGTCCCACGGTACTGGGACAGATCTACTTAAATGTCTTATTCCAACTGCTAGAGCTGGTCCTAATTTTTGGAGGATGGTCTGAGTCTAAAGAAAAAGGAAACCAGTTCTGGCTTTGGGAAAATGCTGTCTCCTTTATCAAAGGGAGGCCTTACCCATATCCTCTCGCAAAGAACAACCAATTATTTGTCATAACCATGGAGTTATTTCTAGATTTAGGTATATTGCATTGGCTTTACTTCCTGGGTTCCTTTCTGAGGCAAACTGTATTACAGAGGGACAGAAACTCTGAAGGGAGAGAGGAATAATTTATATCAATAGAATTATCCTCTGTCAGAAGGTGAGAATTAAGCCTGTGTAGGCATGGCGTAACATAAATGATCAAGTCACTGGTGTGGACAGAATAAAGAGTCCAAAATTATTGCTGTTTACCGTTAGGGACCAACGTGGGGCTTTCAAGCATACAGTTACATTTTAAATACATTTTAATTCAGTGGCTGGGTTTTGTTTTGTTTTTCTTTACATCTTATGGTGGGAAGAGTTCGTCCAGAATTGGGTGAACAGCAAAGGTGAACGGAGGTGGAGAACACGTGCTCCCCAGATAACTCACAAATTGGATTAGGTCCCCAAGTAGACTGAAAGTTAACTGTATTACCTTCTAAATTTGATGTTTGTAGAGTGTGGTGTCAGCAGATGGTGTCAGAGGTTCTGTGAACTTGATTTTTTAATACAGTTCTCAGGACAGAAGGCGTAGAACCCAGAAGAGAAATAAAAAAGGACCAGAGTTTCCCTGTACTGCGGCATTATGTCGTCTTTCTCCCTCGGTGCAAAATGGAAATTAGTGTGAAGGCCAGGAACTCTTTCTCTGCTCTTCATCTGGTGTATACTGTGCCCGCCCACCAGCCTCGGCAGAGGCTGATCTGATAGCAGGAACAAGGAATTTGTAATCAGAGGACTGGGATTCGGGTCGCAGAGCTGCCACTTAGGGGTGTGTCCCTATTGGGCAAGTCACTTTACCTTGCTTAGCCTGTTTTTTAATTTTTGAAATACAGTCACAGACTGAACTCTTACTACTCCAGTCCATGGACTTTAGGATGAAATCAAGTGAGACCCACTTGCCGTTCTGAATCCTTATGTGTTCCCAGTTCTGTGTCTTTCTCCAGACTGCTCCCTTGACTTGGCCTGACTTTTTTTTTTCTTTAAATAACCACTGCTTATTAAAAATTTTCCCATGTTTCAAGGTTTAGTTCAGTTCTTTCCTGCTTCAGAGCCAGGTTTAGCACCTATGGAGGACATCCTTGGGGTTGGAAGCAGTGAGGGTGCTTCCCAGCTGTTATCTCATGCAGCTACCAAACTTGTGGGGTCACTGATGTTCAGATAAATCTGTTTATTCTACCCTGACTTTTTTCTCAAAAAGGATTTGAGAAAGCCAGAGGGTTGCTAATGTTCTATTTTTCACTTTATGAATAGGAAAACTGGTTATAATTCATATAATGAGACAGGCGAAAACATGATTAGAAGCTAACTCAGAATTTTGATGACTGTCTGGTGCTTTTTCTGGTTTGTCAAAAGTTTATGAAGGTCCTTGGACACCCTAAGTTAGGTCTGTCTCTCAACCTCTGCCGTCTTTTATTTAATATTCCATGCATCATTCTCTTACTTACGTGATTGTATGAATCTTATTTATATTCCTCTATTATGAGTCCCTTGAAGGAAGGAAGGAAGGAAGGAACTGCGCTTGCAGATCTTGGTACCACTTTCAATGCCAACCCAAGGGCTTGCATAGAATGAGCAGTCAGCAGTAGCCGTCTTGGAGGAATACAGGGTTTCCCCAAGCCAAGCTTTGAGCAAGCAGCTGCATTTCCCTTAAGTTTGCCTGAGGGCAAGTGTGTCTGTGCTGACTGTGTAATAATTGCTCCGTACAGATGACGCCTGGGTAGGAGACTATACTTGGTGTGATTTCAGCCTAGGAGTCACTCTGAATTTAATTAAGGTCTGCCATTGTATTCTTTTCTTTATGGTAATGCATGGAAAACAAGCAATCCATTATTGAAAACGTATTTATAATCCTTTTATTAGCTGAAAGATGAATTATTTTGTTTACTGTGTTATTGTCAAAAATTGAGAATTTACAACTTGAATCAAACTGTAGGTTCCACGTGTGCAAGGATCCTGCCTGTCATTTTCACAGCTATGTTATAGCCAGTTTAAGAGTAATGGTGGATGTTTAATAACGTTTGTTGGATGATGGGTGAGGCTGTACTTTTATTGAATGATAAGCCTTTGACTCTTTAGATGATACGATTGTTGGGGTTAAAACTTGTGAGACACTTCCATATAGGTTAGCTCTTTTGATCTTCACAACAACCCTGTGCAGTAGTGAAGGCCAGTGTTACACCCTCATTTTACCAAAAAAATCAGCTGAGGCTCAAAGAGATGAACTGACTCCAGCAGGCATCTAACCTGAGCAGTAGCAAGTGAGCAAGACTCAAATCCAAGTATTCTTGCTCCAAATGTGTTCTTTCTGCACTTCCTTGTAGCCGGGAGAGAACTTAAATACAGAATGTTGACCTGAGCATTCACATTAGATACCTTTTTTTAAGGCGCTTCCCAGAAAACTTTCTGTAATAAATTGAAGTACTTTGGTAAGAGGAAGCTGGCACCATCAAGGGAGCTGTGTCACTGAGTCTGGGGGAAGAGTGAACACGAGGCAGATCTGAACTGCCCTTGGAGCCCTAGGCTAGGAGGAGACTGAGCGCAAACATTTCATTCTCCGCTGACTTCCTTTGCCTCTATTTTCCAGCTTATCTGTGCCATAAGCTATTTAAGGCTTCAGATTTTTACCTGAGTCTTCTGAATACCCTTTTGTACTCTGTAGATTTTTGTTCCTCCCAGCTGAAAAGAACCAGCCGACTTCTTTGGTATTTTTATGCCTTGTGCTTTGTTGTTTTCCTGCGGTGTTTTCCACCCGACGCCAGCGTGCAGATGCTGTGCCTGCTACTTGTGGCTCAAGACACCTGCTTTTCAGTAGGCCCTTGACTTCCTTTCATTCCCAGTTATAATCTTTGTGAACCGCTGCGGAAGTACAGGGTCAAATCTTGTCCTTGCAACAGTGAAAACTATTTTTGGCCTCCGGAGTCTCCCATGGAAGGCACACTTAGTTTTATGTTATGTTCATAGTCTAAGCGCCTTCAAATCTATGGATCTTAAAATACTCCCAGAAGTGCAGTTCTTTGATGTAGAAGCGCTCACCTGAAGGCCGTAAGTCTAGGCACAGGTTTTAATGAGGTTGAATAAGAAGAGCAGGGAAAGTAAACCAATTTGTATGAGGTCGTTTTTGTCTTTATCTGCTCTCTCCCTGCTTTGTTTTTGTCTGATTCAAGTCAAACGGAGTTTACAGAGCCTATGACTAGAAAGTGCTGTCTGTTCTAAAACCTACCCAGAAAAATGATGGCTCAGATCAGAGGCCACACAGTGCTGTGCACAGGCAGCATTTGGCATGCAGAGTGTTCTTAAAAATTGAATTAATTGAAAACAATTAAAATTGAGAGGTTTCAGATACGATTCTGAATTTCTGGTTCTTTATGAGAAGTGGGAGGCGTGGCAGAACGAAGCTCACGTTTGCATGTACCATCCCTGGGCTGGAGCTGAGTGAATTCCACAGGTAAACTGGATGGTGAGACCGAGCCCTTATTTTGCTTATGTGATTGGCTCCATCTGGCCCCATCGTGGGTCTATAGACAGCTTTCTTTCCTTTTCTTCTCTTCCCTCCTCTTCCTTCTTTTTCTTTCTCTCTCCCTCACTTTTTCCCTCCCTCTCTCCTCTTTCCCTCTAGTATTACAGTAGTAAATAGTTAGGTAAGTTTATTTCCAGACATGTATAATTTGCTTCTTTTTTGAGTATTTAAAAATCCATGATGAGGCTATCTTTTTAAAAATAAATTACCGCCCCCCCCCCAATTTAGTAGGAATGCTTTTAAAGTACATATTTAATTTTAAGATATGGAAAAATAGGACATTAGCATCACTGTTTTCATTACCAAACTTTTAATGGAAAGAATTTTGGACCTGGAGCTAGAAGACCTGGTTTCGAGTTCCAGCTCTGCCACTTAGTAACTTTGACTTTGAACACGTCACTTAATTTTCCTGAGCTTTTCTCCTTATCTCTGCAAGGGGGATGATTATATCTGCCAGCCTCATGGTCATGGGCATCAAGTGTGAGCGTGGATGTGAAAGTTCTAGGGCACCATACAGCAGTACACAAGGCTAAGGGTGGGGAAGCAGAGCTACGGCATATGACTTCTCAAGGAGCTTAGAATCTGGTTGTAGAGACGGGACTTACACGTAAGATAAATAACTGTTGAAAGTATCCTACTGCCTACAAGGGATGGAGGCATTAAATATTATCAGACATAAGAAAAAGTGCATGATCATGTAGTATAACCAAATAGAAATAGAAAGGACACATACACTATTTCTTGCATTTGTTAACTCCCTTATTCTGCTCCTACTCTGTGACAAGAAGCATTGTAGGTGCTGAGGCTGAAGCAATGAAATAGAAAGCCTAGGTTTCTGCTCTTACGGAATTTGTATTCTTATAGGGGGAGAGAGGGGCAATAAACAAGCAAACACCTAGATCAGCAGTATAATTTCAGATAGTGTTAAGAGCCAGGAAGAAAATAAATGTAGATTATATGATAGAGCTGTTCCCGTTATGACTCTTGCCATACTGTGTTTTATTTTTTATTTTTATTGTGATGAAGTACAGATAACATCATAAAATTTACTATTTTAAGTGTATAACTGAATATAATTAAGTATGCTCACAATGTTGTGCAACCATGCCCACTATTTATTTCCAGAACTGTTTGATCATCCCAAACAGAAACTCTATACCCATTAAACCATAAATCCCCATTTCTCCCTCCCCTCAGCTCCTGGTGATCTATCTTCTACTTCTGTCTTTTATGAGTTTGCCTATTTTAGATATCTCATAAGTGGGATAATATAATATTTGTACTTTTGTGTCAGGCTCACTCCGCTTAGCATGTTTTCGAGGTTCATCCATGTTGTAGCATGTATCATAATTTCATTCCTCTTTAAGGCTGCATAATATTCCACTGAATATGCACCATATGATGTTTATCCTTTTGCAATATTACCGACGTTAACATGATTTGGTAGTAAGTCTAATTTGTAAAATACTTTACAAAGTACCTTAATTGTACATGGTAAGAAGAGTGTTAACATAGGGATTATTGGTTAAGTTGGTTGTAAAACTGTAGTGGTACCTGGCACAGTTGTTTTGTATAATACTCCATCTGATATGTCTTGGATTTTATTCCCAACAATGAAGAGGATAAAAATTGGGAGGAAATAAGGTCAGTAGGTTTTCAACAAATATGAAATGGCAATGGCTTTAGTTTGGACCAGTCCTACCCCTGCCCCTGGTGTAGGGCTTTCCCCTACTCAGTGTGCTCTTGGAGCGTTTTTCTAAAATAGACTCAAGTAATAGCCTTCTACCACCACTTTGGGATATAATTTCACAAGCTAATAAATCTAATCATTGGGAAAATTTCTCAAGATAACACATTAAACCACTTGACTGCTGCTTTGCACTATGATATGCATACTGCTGGGATATACCTGCCCTATGATTGAGGAAGCCAAGTTCGTCCATAGGGAAAATGTTAGACGTGGAAAGAAATAGCTGATGGCAAAGAGAAGGGCGAGTTAGTGTATTTTACATGATTTTATTCAGAAAAGTAAGTTCCAGATATTGGAAAGGGTAAAAAAGTGAAATTTTAAAAGAGCTGAAATCTTGTTGCAAAAGGAGCAAGTCAGAAGGCAATATATGTATTAGACAGCTTACTGCAGACTGAGGTTTAAAGCACATAGTGGTTGCTGCTTTGATTCTTAAGCAGTTGACTTCTCCATTGCTTAAGCTATTAACTGAAGTGTAGTGCTTTGTTGTACCAAAATCTGACAGTGTTCCAGTCTTCCCTCTAAAGGAGCTCATTAAGATATATGAAGTTATGAATGGATAAAGGAAAGATGGTATACTCACAGAGTGGAATTTTATTCAGTCTTAAGAAAGAAGGAAATCCTACCATTTGTGATTGCATGGCTCTACCTGGAAGACGTTATGCTAAGTGAAATAAGTCAGTCACAAGAGGACAAATACTGCATGAGTCCACTTAGATGAGGCATCTAAAACAGTCAAACTTACAGAAGCAGAAAGTCAAGTGGTGGTTGCCAGGGGAGAGGGGAGGAGGACATGGGGAGTTAGTTGTTCAATAGTTGTGAAGTTATAGTTATAAAAGATAAGTCCTAGGTTCTGCTGTACAACATGGTGCACGTAGTTAACAGTATGGTGTTGTGCACTTTGAAATTTATTAAGAGGGTAGATCTCATGTTAAGTGTTGTTCTTAATACATAAGTACAGACAGAACAAAGGGATGCAAGGGGAGTTTGAGGGTGATGGGTATGTATACACCTTGATGATGGCGCTGGTATCATGGGTGTTGGCATGTCCAAATGCATCAAATTGTGTACATTAAATATTTGCAGCATTTATATATATATCATTTATATCTCAGTGAACCTGTTTTGTTTTTTTTTAAAAGATACATTTAAATTGATACCCTGTATTTTATTTGACAACCCTACCTACGGTTGCCACTTTTGATAGAGCAATTCCATTAGGTCTAATTTCAATAGACTGATGTCTGGTAGACATTGGACACTTAACATCACCTTTTCACCAGACCATGCAGTGTATATAAATAATAAAAGATGTACCATTTAAAGATTGATCATTTAATAGTTCATAGAGTACAGTGATGAGAAACAATAGTATTTCCTTTATCCAGTATCATGGCAACGTGGTGACTTTCTTTTGATGACTTTCTAGATTACTGAGAGCTAGAACTGCCTTTTAGCTTTTTTTTAGTGAACACCTAAAATGCATCATATACTTTTGGGGCCCATCACAGAGTATTTGGAGCATTGTTTAACTGCTGTTGCAATGAGGACTGAACCAGTGGGCAGAAAATCAGTTTCAAGACCCTCCTCCACCACCTACTACTTGTCTTCAAATTATTCTTTTAGATTCTATATGTAATCAGGGAATATTAATACATGTAGAACTTAGCTCTAAGAGTTATCATAAGGATCCAATGATACATTGAGTGAGCCAATATATTTTAAGCCAGTACATTTATTTTTTTGAAGTTTTATTGAAGTATAGTTGTTTTACAATATTATATTGGTTTCAGGTGTACAGCATAGTGATTCCATGTATTTTTACAGATGAAACTCCATTAAAGGTTATTACAAGATAATGGCTACAATTACCTGTGCTGTAATCTTGTTGCTTATCTATTTCTTACATGGTAGTTTGTATCTCTTAATCCTGTACCCCCAATTTGTCTCTGTCCTTCCCTTTCTCCCCTGGTAACCGCTGGTTTGTTTTTTTATATCTGTGAGTCTGTTTCTATTTTGCTGTATAGATTCATTTATTTTAGTGTTTAGATTCCACATATAAGTGATACCATACGGTATTTGTCTTTCTCTCTCTGACTTATTTCACTAACCATAATATTCTCTAGGTTCTTCCATGTTGCTGCAAATGGCAGAATTTCATTCTTTTTATGGCTGAGTAATATTCATGTATGTGTGTGTGCACACACATATATACCACAGCTTCTGTGTTCATTCATCTGGTGATGGACACTTAGATTGCTTTCATATCTTGGCTATTGTAAATAATGCTGCTGTGAACATTGGGGTGCCTGTATCTTTACAATTAGAGTTTTCATCTTTTCTAGATATATACCCAGGAGTGAAATTGCTAGATGGTATGGCAATTCTATTTTTAGTTTTTTGAGGAATTTCCATACTGTTTTCCATAGTGGCTGCACCAATTTACATCCCCACTAACAGTTTACAAAGGTGCCCTTTTCTCCATATCCTTGCCAACATTTGTTATTTGTACACTTTTTCATGATTGCTGTTCTGACAAATGTGACATGGTATCTCGTTGTTTTGATTTGCACTTCTCTGATGATTAGCAGTGTTGAACATCTTTTCATGTACTTGTTGGCCATATGTATATCTTCTTTGGAAAAAATGTCTATTTCAGGTCTTCTGCCCATTTTTTTATTCAGTATTGAGTTGTATGAGCTATTTATGTATTTTGGATATTAACCCCTTATCTGTTATATCATTTGCAAATATTTTCCCCCATTCTGTATGTTGTCTTTTCGTTTTGTTGATGGTTTCCTTTGCTGTGCAAAAGCTTTTATGTTTAATGAGGCCCCTTTGATTATTTTTGCTTTTATTTCATTTGCCTTAGGAGATAGGTCCAAAAAATATTGCTACAATTTATGTCAAAGAGTATTCTGCCTATGTTTTCTTCTAGGAGTTTTACAGTTTCAGGTCTTTCATTTAGGTCTCCAACCCATTTCCAGTTTATTTTTATATATGGTGTGAGGAAATGTTCTAAGCTCATTCTTTTACATGTGCCTGTCCAGTTTTCCCAGCAACACTTACCGAGTCGACTGTCTTTTCTCCGTTGTATATTCTTGTCTCCCTTGTCATAAATTAATTGACCATAGGTGCATTTAAAGTGACAAGCATACATAGTAATACTGATAACTTCAGTTAGCATGCTGTGCTTTAGGTATCTCTAGAGGCATTTGAAGAGCACTTGTCCTTCTACCCAATGATCCTAGAATTCTGTACATTTATAGATCTGATGTCTATTCTCTGATATCCTAGTATCAATATTCATTTTGCAGAGCCATCAGAAGACTCCGTTAATCAGCTCTCCTTCCCTTTTCAGCCTGTTTCAGATTCTTATTTCTAATTCTACAGACTTAGGATAAATTCCTAAAAGTAGATTCATTTTTCACCTATGTCTAAAACACATGGGCTCTTTTATTTGTTGCCCAAAGACTTTTTATTTCCCACTCATTCCTAGCCAGGAGGCTATGTTCCAGGTGTTATTAATAATATTTAATAATAGTTACAGTTTGAGTGTCTACTTTATTCTGGCTTTGTGTTAGATGCTTTATATACATTGTGTTTATTCCTTATGGCAGTCCTATCAATATGTAATGGTAGTCATGCATTCCATATGTGGGCATTGAGGCTCCAAGTTGTTAAACGAACTTGACAAATGTATTTAATATGTGTTGGAACCAGGATCCCATTTGTGACTTGCAAGCCCTTGCTCTTAAAGAAGGATCTTTGAAGAAATGGGAATACTGCTGATTTATCATGTATCTTTAAGTTCAAACTGTCACATGATTTCTTGTTTGTTGTCATGACATCCTTGTTTGAGAGAATAGATGGCATTCCCATTTTCTAGACAGAAAAGGAGGGTGAGTGACTCAGTTGTAGTAACAGATGCACAGCACCGTGGTTTTGTCCAGCCCTCGTCATTTCAGGTGCCTTTCTAGTACTCTCACAAGCGTGTTTGTCTGCTTTGGGTATTAGTGCTTGGAGACTTAGAATATTATATATTTCTGGAAAAATCATTTAAAAGAGAATGCATTTCTATTTCCTGTCATTACGGTCTGTATGTGGCCAAGGCATTTATGTAAAATCAGCACTTGGGCTGTACATTACTAGGCATAAAGCAAAAGCACTCCTGAGTTTCTGTACCCACCAAAATTGCAGTTTTGTGGGGAAATGAATGGAAGTATAAATTTTGGGTGAAGGAAGGAGGCAATAGTGGCTCTTAAATGAGGCTTACATTTGCTGCTAGGCAATCCTTGGAAATTAGTGGAGCTTTCCTGGCTAAATCTCCAGGGTTGATTTCTTAACTACGGAATCTAAAAGAACATTCATCCTAAAACACTGATGTATCAAAAAGAAAAAAAAAAAGAATTTTATAGCTATTGTTTCCATTTAGAAGGCCTTGAAAGACTGATTTATATTCTAAACTCTTTGTCTTGAAGTTACTTAAGAAAATACGAGCTAATTGGCAGGTGGCAGGTGTAACAAGCTAGGGAACTTGCATATGAGGCTTGTGTTGGGTGCGCCAAGATGAGTAGGCCTCCCCACCTGCCCGCCAAATCTTAAAAGTTTGTGCAGAGGCCTTCCTGGGGTTCCGTTATGTGTTCAGTCCAGATGACACACAGCTCTCTCAAGGCTGAGTCCTTGGAGCAGCTCCCACTGTGGGAACAGTGGACAGAACACACACTCCAAGGATGGGGGGTGGCTAGGAGCCTCCGACTGCCTGGGTCCAGCTTGAGGGTCAGCCGGTGGTCTTGTCCTCTGGGTGACCTCTTCCAACAGTAGGACAGAGGGGACGCTGACGTGGCTGAAGTGCAGGAAGGAGGGGGCAGGGATGTGGAATGAGGCAGAGGGGCCGAGGAGAGAGGGGATGTTGAGCTGTCTCTCAGTAATTTGTGTCCAGTAAGAAATTTAGCTTTTACTTCATTTCAATAGAGTAAATTCTCAGATTTTCAGCAAAGAGTAGGGTGCAGTCATATTGTCTGATTTATATTTATATTTATATTTATATAAAGGATCATTCTGGTCCCTATCAGGAAAAAAAGGAACTTATATTTTCAACGGGCACAATCTACTTCAAGGTTAAATTCCTGTACTAGATTTGGCTATTAAAGTTCATGCCATTGTAAAAAGTTAATACTAGGTTGGTATGAATATTAGAGCAATGTAGAGAAATGTTCTGAAAAGATTTTCATATATATTGCCTCATATGACCTTTTTTCCCCACAGAAGTGCCTTAAGCTCAAGACGAGACCAGGTGGTTGGAGTCCGGGCTTTTATCTCCTTTGTATATAAGCCTTTCCCACCTTTTCCCCTTCATCGTCTCTTCTTTAGATCAGCTAGACTTACCCTCTGTTTTCATGGGGAAATGATTTTTCTGGTAGCATCATAGTTTTTCAGTTCTTGCCTATTTACAGTTAAATGCACTTTGAACATTGGTGGGAAGGCAAGAGTCTTAACACCATCCACAAGTTTGCGTGTCAGTGACTCTGAAACATGTAACACAGAAGAGAGAGCAGAAGAGCCTGGAGACTGAACTGTCAGTCTCCACTTTGACAGCGTCTCACTTCTACATCCTTCGCTGCCAAGGTTACCGTGTTCTCAGTTATCCTGCCTCCCTTGTGCTCCTCGCCAGCTGCTGCTGTTTGGGGAGCAATTTCAAGTTTTCATCCCCTCTGTGAATTTATCCTTCAGTTTCCAGTTTCTTCTTCCCTCAGCTTTTGCTGTTATAAAATTCACTTACATTTTGCTTTTTTTTTTTTTTTAACAGATAAATGTAACAATTCTGCAAGTGTGTCCGTCCCTTGACTGTGGTGGAAGGGTTTTAAACTGAGACCCGGTCGTTAGCACGTTGAATGAGAAGTGAATGCCTCCTCATTCTGTGCTGTCATACAAGGTCAAGAAGAAGTGAACCATTCAGCTTTCTCCACTTTGGGTTTTCTTCTTTGGCTCTGTGCCTTTGTTGAAAATCCTCCGTCACTCCCTTAACACTTCAGTTTGCTCAACTTGGGTGTTAGTTAAAAATCAGTTCAAATAAAACCCATTACAGATTGTGGAATGTGTTTACCCCCACCCCTTTCTCACTTTCTTCTTCCTGGGGGTCTTTCGCTAATTTCATTCTAAAGTAGTGACGCATACTTGCTTCCTCCTCATGTTGGCAACTGCACGATATATTTGGCTCTAAGGCACCACCAGCATTCAGCAAATACCTGTTTACCAGTTATTAAGCTGAACCTTGGCCAGGCCCAAGGTGTTTACAAATGTGTGGTGCACAGTCCCTCTCTTTAAGAATCTTACATGAGAGTGAGGGATGGAGATAAATAAATGGAAAGTTAGAATACAGTGTGGCAAGTGGCTGGTGTGCATAAAGTAGGGTGCTTAATGTGGTCTCGACCAAATCCTGTAAGAAGAATTGTAACCTGCACCTTGGCCAACAAATAGAAGTTAGCCTTTTGAAGAGTGGATGGGGCAAGGGGTGAGCGGGGCATGGGGTGGGTGTCTGATATGTTTCATGTGACATGGGGGTGAAATTTAGCTGGACACCATGGAGGCAATTTAGGAGAGTTAAAATATTGACTATGAATGTATATGGAGAGAGAGGTGGGGAGGAATGACGTAAGACTAGACATGAAGAGTAAAGTTTTTTTTTTTTTTAACCCTGACACTGATAAGGTTTTTTATATTCTACTAAGGGTTATGGCTTTTTAAAAAAATCTTAAACATAGCAGGGAATCATGTGATGGTTTTAATCATATTAAGGGTGTCTCGTGATCATGGTTACATATTTGGCTACAGCATAGAGAATGCATTACACTCAACAGTATCCATCAGGCACTTACTCAATACTAAAGACTGCAAATATAGTCATGAAAAGGGCAGACACAAACCCTGCCTTCAATTCCAGAGGGTGGCAGTATTGGTGGCATGAATTCCAGTTAGGCTGTGTGTGAAATTTCGTGGTCTGAGCTGCAGTATTGCAGTTGGGATGGAAACAAGTGTGTACAGTTAAGAGATGCAGGAAGTCATATTGACGGAACACGGTAACTGACTGGGTGGGAGTGGGGCGGTGTGCGAGGGAGAGGCAGGGGTCTTTACAGACTTCCAAATGTTGACCTGCATTCTCCTTCCTTTTCTTCGTTTGATAGCCTGGTGACTTTGTGGGTGTTTCTGTTTCCGTATGTCTCGTTACCAGTTGGACCAGCTGTCATTTCTGTCATCCCATTTGGTGGGTGCACAATAGTATGGAAAATACAATGGGTCATTGACCTTGTCGCAGAGGCCGTTTGCTATGGGAGAGCTATTATCAAGAATTATGCTAAGCAGCTCTTCTTGTCAGATGACTTTTGCTAAACTGTTCATTCTGTTACATGATGCGCAGGACAGCAAGGTTGCAGGGACTAGGTGTAGAAGAGGAGGCAGGATGGCTGCAAAAATGTGAGAAAGGTGATATCTCATAACAAAACTATTAGGAGTGCTAACCACCCGCCCCCCCCAAAAAAAAAGAACACAGGGCAATAGAATGAAAGATTTTTAATGGGCATTTTAGTTTACTGAGAGTGAATACTAAAACAGATTATTTTTCTAAGAGGCTTCCTGAGGACTTAGTGTTCTGTATCATACTGTGAAGAACGGTTTCTGGAAAATGCTGCACACTCAAATTTGCCTCTTTAAAAAATCTGGTTAAATTTGTTGAACCAGAATTTTGCAAATATATTTTCCCCATTTGTTTTCCACTAACACTGTATCAACATCCTGTGGAACTGACACCTCCCAGAACACACAGATTAGAGAAATGCTGGTCTTTCCAGGCAATGACCATAGTGACGGTTAACCCTTATTAAGCATTTATTATCTCCTATGCATAGTGTTAAATTCTTTTCATGAACTGTCCCATTTTGTTTCCATACTGACAACACTGTGAGGTAGACATTATTATCCTCATTTTAATTATAACAAAAATACTCCTAGTTGAATAATTTATTCAAAGGCATATAGACATTAGGCAGGAAGCTGGATTTTAAGCCAAGCAACCAAATATAAAAGGTCAAACACCTATCCCTTTGTACATTCTCTCGACATGTCACAAGACCGAGGTCCATGGAGAATTCGCAGCTATTGAAGCCACTGAAATTCCTTGTTATCTCATGAATGAGGCAGCCTCTCATGCACTCCAGGGGCAGCAAAACATCCAAATGACTGAACATCCTCTAATCTCATAGGCACTGAGCCCTTACGCGTGCCAGCCATCGGGCGAGTCTTCTCATATTCACATCTCATATTAGAGAAGGAGGAGCTGTAGCAGGAGATCCAGAAACTCCCACAAGATGACACAATTAGAAACCAGTAGAGCCTGGGCTCAAATCCAAACAGTCTGATTCCGGAGAGTCTGCGTTCTTCGTCATACAACACTGCCTCCTCAACACCTGAATTCGTGTGTGCAGTTTCTCCAAGCCAGGAAGTGTTAACATAGATCTATCTTAAATATACAGGATATATCCATTTATTTTGTATACATTTATCAGTATGAAAGAGTCCCTTTAAAATTGTATAGCCACCATTGCTACCACCGAGTCCTATTTCTGGAGATGGAATGTTTTGGAAGTGAAAAGGTGAGGAAAAAGATAACTTAGAGAACTCAAGAGAAAGAGGAATCAGGCTAGGTCAGGAAGTGACCTCACAAATTTGCACTAGAATGAAGGCAAGAACGTAGGTCAGACAAGAATGGAGTTCAGTATAGGATCTAAGTCTCAGAAGGCACAGGGTGACAGACATACATTTTCATCTCTCTCATAAGTAAATGCAGATGGTTTATATTTGATACCAGTTTTGCTTACTCCTCATCAATATGGTAGTCAATGTGAAGAGTTTTAGATTTAGACAACCGGCAGTTTGACTTTTTACTCTATCACTACATGGCCTCAGACAAATTTCCAAATTTCCTCATCTACAGAATGGGGATAGACATACCAACATCCCTAATTTGTCTGGAAAAACAGTTAAAATAACATTGCACAAGGAGCTACAGGAATTAGGTGCTACACTTTTGTTACAGGTAGCCGTCACTTTATTCTAACATTTCTTTGCTTTCCTGAGTTTTGTAGTCTCAAGTTGAAAATGTTACCTTGATACGTTTCATTCTGCTTTTCCATTTTTCTTCTACTTCTCATAAAGCACAGCATGGTGGATTTCAACAATATTAAACCATCCATGTATCTCCAGTAACAGTGTTCTACAATACGGTGACTTTTTAAAAACACACTCAGAACAATAGATTTGAAGTGATGTTATTCTGTGCAGAAATTCATCAGACACATTTTATCTAAACCGTTGACTCTGGCCATTTGACTTGGCCTTGAAGGAGGGATTTAAAAAAAAAAAAAAGTAAAACGAATCATTTATTTAAAGATTTTTCAAACAACTGTGCCTTGCATTTTGTAAATTAAATCTATATTTACGTGGAGAGAAAAATGGTAATATTTCCCAGTTAATTTAGTCTATTGTTAAGCGAATCAAGACTGACTGAGGTAGGGCTCTCGTATCTCTTACTTTGGATCAGGGTACTTTGGAAAACTACAGATTTTTTTATGTTCATAGTTTATATACAGTGAACAGCCTTTTACATACAAGAGATGCAATACGTAGGTGTTAAGGTATCACAGAAAGCTTTAAATATAACACACTTAGAATGGAAAAGCAATCGTTTCACATACTTAGGATTTTTTTTTTTTTTTTTTTTTTTTTTTTTTTGCAGGATGAGTAAGAGATACTTACAGAAAGCAACAAAAGGAAAACTGCTAATAATAATATTCATTGTAACCTTGTGGGGGAAAGTTGTATCCAGTGCAAACCATCATAAAGGTAAGCCCCTCTGTTCTGTCTCTCAGCTCCTGTGAAAGTTGACTCCCTTTACCACAGGCTATTGTGTCCTGTCTTCACTAGTCTGTTAATTTTACTAGATATGGGTCTGCCCATGGCACTTCTCTTTAAGGAAAAATACAGAGGGAGTCATTCTTACTATGGCTTTGACAGGGAATGAATGATTATGTACATGTTTCCAGGATTACTGACACTTCTGCAAATTGTGTTCAGAGACTATGGAACTGTGATTCTGTCTTTTCGTACCATTTCCGTTTTTAAGATGTGATGTTAAAATGTTGAGTTGACATGTGATAATGATGAGTTTCAAATTACAGTCATTCTTTAATGAAAGCATCTTTAATGATATTTATCTTAATAATATGTATGTATGTAAACTTCCTCTCAGTGCTTTTTGTGGATCACATTTCTCCACACCAGAGTAGCTCTCTGGCTGTTTGGATTCTACCTGTAGTGCAATATTGAGCAGCTTCAATTCTACCATAGAACGGGGTGAGGGTATATGTGTTTTATACCTGGTGTGTTAAGCTTGACAGCCCAAAATTATGCCTTTTCTGTTCTCTTTCCTGAGCATAAGACTCAGTATAATGCATAAGTACTTTTTCCAAATGAATTAAAATGGGCTATTTCTGGACTGTCCCTACCATAATCAAGTATTCATAACCCAGTAAGTCAATTTAGATTTTTCTGTGAAATACGCTTTTATAATTCAGTTCTCAGTCCTCTGTAAAGTCCAAAGATTAGCAACTTACTTTCTCATTTTATTTCTGGGTTGAAGAGAGAATTAAGACTGCCTTGAATTTTGTAACATTTAAAATAGTTAAATATGTGCATTTAATTAGCATTATGTGGAACATGAACACCAGGGAGGGGAAAGATGTGGTGTGAGGGAGTGATGCCTATAAGACAAAATCCTTTTCTCCTGTGTTTAAAACCAAAAAGAGTCATCTTTCGAAATACGAATTTTCTGAAGAGGTCTTCATATTTCAGTCTTATTTTGTGTGTCTATAAAATATATGCATATATAAAACATTATGTATATATAAATACATAATGTATATTATATATGAGTTTTCTTCTTTTCCTTAATACAGTAATCTGATCCACCAATAAAACTTTAAATTCTATTTAATAAGGGTTATTGGTGTAAAACTAAAAAGATGTTGAGGAGGACTTTATTCCCATGCTTTCAAATTGGCAGGAGTGAAACAAACTTAAGGACGAAGCACTGTTAAATGCTTATTACCTTTTAAAAAGATGCAAACTGCTGGGGCTGGGCCCCCTGCCTTGTGCGTCATACGAGAAAAGACACATCATCCTTACTGTCCGCATGGTTGGTCATCCCAGTGTGCCTTCCCAGCCTGTAAAAGAAAAATTGAGAGAAGTGGGGGAAATCCACAGTAATTGTGGGTGTCATCCTGGCAAAGCAGGGGTCCGTGATAAAGATGCTTTCTCATCTCCAAAGCCAATTGATGGGGTCTCTAAGAGAGTCACTCATAAAGACTGCTCCACAGTGACTATTACAATTTTAAAGCTACTTTTAAGAAGTTTAAGTGATGTTATGTTCTATGCTAACTCCAGAACTAAGATCTTTTCTTACTTTTTTGCCAAAAAAAAAAAAAAAAAAAAATTCTTGAACCTAAGAAATGATACATTGTCTCAGGAAATCTACTTAAAGTGCCAAACCCTGCACATAATAGAACATGGAGTTTTGTGTTTTACTGATCTATTTCCAGCCTGCCAAGGATATTTTGGAGATTTTTAAAAAAAGATGTCTCCACCTCTCTCTCTCCTTCCTTCCTTCCCCTTTTCCTTTCTTTCTTTCTTTTATATTTTTTCATGGAAAATCCTCCTTTTGTTTAGACTATTCTGTACTTACTGAGTGCAGTGTATGTATGTTTTAGGACATATTCGTGAAATGAACATGAGTGTGCCCACCACCCAAGTGAGACACGTGACATTTCTAATACTCCTGAAACTGACTGTCTGCCACTCTAATTTCATTGCTTTGCCTCCTTACCCAAGGGAGTCACTATTCTTAATTTTGTGGTTATAATTCCTTTGCTCTTATTTATGATTTCACCATGTACTGACATATATCTAAATGGCATGCTGCTTAATTTTATTGTTATTGAATTTACATAATAGTATTATACTGTATTTTTCTGTAATTTGCTGTTTTGCCCAACAATATGTTTGTGATATTCATTATGCTTGATGGCATGTAGCTGTAGTTTATTATTATTATTTTTTTTTACTGTTGCTCCGTATTTTATTGTATGAAGTCACCACAATTTATATATTTATTTTCTTGCAGTGAACATTTGGTATTCTATTTTCTTGTCGTTATGCAATATACTTCCATGAATATTCTTATACCTCCTTCCTGGCACACATGTGCCAAGATTTCTCAAGAGTGCCTTTCAAGGAGCAGAATTCTGGATCACAGGCCGTATATGTCTTCAGCCTTACCAGACTATGTCAAATGGTCTTCCAAAGTGTTAGTACCAATAAAGTTGTTCAAGATATTTCTTTTTATTGAGGTATAGTTGATTTATGATATTATATTAGTTTTGTGTGTACAACATAGTGATTCACAATTTTTATAGATGATATTCCATGTAAATTTATCATAAAATATTGGCGACATTCCCTGTGCTGTGCAATGTGTCCTTGTCCCTTATTTTATACATAGTAGTTTGTACTTCTTAACCCTCTACCCCTAGCTTCCACTTCCCCCTTTCCTCACCCTCACTGTTAACCACTAGTGTTTCCTCTATATTTGAGTCTGTTTCTGTTTTGTTTTGTTCATTTGTTTATGTTAACAATATACAGTACTTGTCTTTCTCTGTCTGACTTATTTCACTACACATAACACCTTCCAGATCCATCCATGTTGTTTCACGTGGCGAAATTTCATTGTTTTACGGCTGAACAGTATTCCGTTGTGTATCTTTACCACATCTTCTGTATCCATTCGTCTGTTGATGGACACTTAAGTTGCTTCCATGTCTCGGTTATTGTAAATAATGCTGCTATAAACACTGAGCATAGAAACTTTTCAAATTAGTGTTCTTGTTTTCTTTGGATATATATACCCAGGAGTGGGATTTCTGAATAAGGTGGTAGTTCTATTTTAGTTGTTTCGCAGAACCTCTGTATTGTTTTCCATAGTAGCTGCACCAATTTACTTTCCCACCAGCACTGTGCAAGGGTTTCCTTTTCCCCACATCCTCACCAACGTTTGTTATTTGTGGTCTTTTTGATGATAGCCATTCTGACAGGTGTGAAGTGATAACTCATTGTGGTTCTGATTTGCATCTCTCTGATGATTAGTGATGTTGAGCATCTCTTCGTGTGCCTGTTGGCCATCTGGGTGTCTTCTTTGGAAAAAAATGTCTATTTCAGATCTTCTGCTCATTTTTAAAATTGGGTTGTTTGTTTTATTGACTCTTATTACTGCCTTTATTTTAAAGTTCATTTTGTCTGTTGTAAGTTTTGCTACTCTGGCTTTCTTTTGATTTCGATTTGCATGGAAGACCTTTTCTCATCTCCTCGCCTTCAGTCTGTGTGTTTCCTTAGGTGTGAGGTTTTGTACGCAGTGTATACATGGGTATTGTTTTTGTACCTATTCAGCCACTGTGTATCTTTTGATTAGAACATTGATTCCATTTGCATTTAAAGTAATTATTGATAGGTGCATAATTACCACTATTTTGTTCATTGTTTCGGGGGGGGGGGTCTGTAGTTCTTCTTTGCTCTTTTCTTGTCTTCTCCCCCCTTACAGTTTGACGACTGTCTTTGTGTTTGGATTCCTTTCTCTTTTATGCTTGTGTGTCTGTTATAGATTTTTGGTTTGTAGTTATTATGAGGTTTATATATGTATACGTGATTTAGTTGCTGATCTCTGAATTTCAGACACATTTTAACAACCCTCCATCTTTACTCCCCCCCCATGATTATTCTATTTTGACAGTATAATTTATGTCTTTTTGTTTTGTGTATCCATTAACTACTTATTGTGGATATAGATAATTTTACTACTTTTGTCTTTTAACCTCCTCCCAGCTTTGGATGTGTATATTTGCCTTTACCAATGAGCTCATTTGCCTCCTACCTGCCTGGGAGACCCTCCAAGATCAGCAGGTGGATCTGACTCAGGATCTTTTCAAATAGATCTGCCCTGGGTCCCAGAGTGTGTGAGATTTTGTATACACCCTTTAAAGGTGGAGCCTCTATATCCCACAGCCCACATGACTTTCATCATGGGTAACGCTTAGGGCAAGGGAGGCCTATTCACTTATTTTTATTTTATTTTATTTTTTTGTGAGATAATTAATGGGCAATCTGACTCTGATCCAGAGCACTTTGAGCATTCAAGATAAAAGTAACACAGCTGCATGTTAAAAAACCCAACAGCTCTATTTTAAGAGCTCTATAGATACCAATCCTTAAGACAATCTCTAAGGCAAGTACGATTACTAAGCCAATTGCATAGATCAGAAACTGTGGCAAAGAATGGTTCAATAATTTGGCCACAGTTGCAACTGTTGGAAGCAGGATTCAAACCAAGGAAGACTTGTTCCAGATGACATGATATGTATCTAGTTGTGAGTTTCTTTTTGTTGATACTATTTGGGATTTGGTTGACTTCCTGAATTTATAGTTCGGTATCTTTCATGAACTTTGAATGCTTTTCAGGCATTGTCTCTTGAAATATTGCTTCCATACCATTGTCCCTACTCTGTAGATGTATGTCAGCTTTCTCTCTCTGCTCTCCATGTATTTCAACCTTTATTTTCTATTTTCCACCTTCAAGTCTTTTTATGCTATATTCTGGGATGTTTATTCAGATCTTTTTTTTCCTACCACACTAATTCTGTGTTTTCCTGGGTTTAATCTGTTCTCTGATGCATATGTTGAGTTTTAATTTCATCTGTTATATGCTACTAAAAATTCTTTTTTTCTTACAAATTGGCTTGGCTTTTGATAAATTTTTGCTCTCACTCATGTTTTTATTTCTTTTTATACAATATATATATATATCAATTTATATATACAAATATAATTTGATGCTTCCATTTTATAAAATTTTTGTTATTTCTTCCTGGTGAATCGCACTCACAGTACTTTATTTTAGGGTTTTGTAATTTTTAAACATTCTGTGAACTAATGTTCACTGGAATCATATTTGTGAGGAATTTTAAGGCCTATATTTAGAAAGCATTCATCCAGAGGTGATTTGCATATGCCATGTGTCTTAGGTAAGTCTCTCTAGAAGCAGAGCCAAGTCAGGAGTTCTCGTTTATGTGATTTATAGAAAGAGTGCTCTCAGAAGATGCAGCAGGATAGAGTTGGAGATAAAAACTAAGCACAGATAGCATCTCAGCCGGAGAATAGCCTGGTCAGGGTCTGTGGGGACCCTCAGAAACATCAGTTGCTCCTCAGAGTTGACCCCTCCTTGAGATGAAATGAACAGCCATCGCACACTCGTGCCCATTTGTCGCTGGCATGTTGCTCCATGGTGGGAGTAGCCTTCCTGGGCAAGTGGCTCGTCTTCAGCAGAGGGTGCATGTCTAAGCAAGGGGGGCGATCCACTAGCATTCACAGCAGTGGAGGGAGGGCGCACTGCTGACAGAAGGGACCTTGGTGATGAGCCAGTGTTGTGTTCCAGCGCAGTCCACTTCTGGTGCCACTTAGTTCTGCTCGTTTCTTAGGTTTGCTCTCTCCAGGCAAAGCTTATGGAAGATTCTGGTTGGTTGCAATTTCCAAGAAAACATGCTTGAGGAGGAATAGTGGGGCCACCACTAATGTAGTTGGTGCCAGGACCATTGTTGATACTCATGATCTGCCCGCTTCGCCAGCCATTTTAGAATCCCATCTCCTTCAGCCAGCCCTGCTGCTCAACTAGAAAGCTTGTCAGATGTTTTAGCCAGACCTCATGCCTGAGGGTTCTGAGCCCTGGGTTATTACACCCTTAATGCTGGGGTTATTGTACTTGTAAACTTACAGTGATAACTGGGCACTGGGATGACAACAAATGCCCAGGAGGATCATCTGAGACCCTGAGAGGACACATTTCCCCTGCCCCAGTCCAGAGTAGCTCCGCTCTTCCTCATGATCATCTGGGTCATTTATCTCATCAGTGCTGAACCTCTTTTTCTTGCTGGTTTGTGGGGCTGAACAGGCAGTAGTTGTAGCCATATGTTAA
The DNA here is from genome assembly GCF_009834535.1 of Camelus ferus. Classification (NCBI taxonomy): domain Eukaryota; kingdom Metazoa; phylum Chordata; class Mammalia; order Artiodactyla; family Camelidae; genus Camelus; species Camelus ferus. Next base: position 21,639,522 of record NC_045707.1, read on the forward strand.
GCAAGACTCTTGAGCAGGACTTGTTTCCTCTGGTGAAATCACTCCCTTTCTGGGAACCAGGACTCCTAGACTCACAGAGTCTGTTGGTAGTTTTCATTGGAATATTTTAGCTGGAATAATTCTTCTCAGTTTTTGAATACCCACAATAAGGACTAAGAATATAGCAGGACATAAAAGAGGCAAAAAATCTTTGTCCTTATGGAGTTTTTGTCCTAGAGGTGGGAAGATAGATAATAAAAAAGAAAAATAAAACAGTTTTATAGTATAAATGCTACGGAAAAAATAAAAAGGAAAATGGTGTAAGAAGTGCTCAAGAGGGACTATAATTTTAAATAAGGTCTTTGGGTAGGATCTAAAGTTTCCAGTGGAGCCAGCCATGAGAATATCTGGGGAAAGGATGTTCCCGGCAGAGCAGCAGTAAGTACGAATGTTTTCAAGTGGCAGCCTGTCTGGAGACCATGAGGATTAGCAAGGCTGCTGTGCATAGAGCAGAGTGTGTAAGAAAGTGGTAAGAGTTTAGGTCATTACAGCACAGGTGAGTGTAAGTGATGGAAGAACAGAATAAACAGCTGTCCCAAACCCCAGTGCAATAGCACCGTGCTCTCAAGAGCAACCAAATGTTCAAAATGTTTTTTTTAACATAATGTAGAAACACTATAGAAATCTGGAGCATTTGTGTTTGAAAAATGAGGTGTCTAAAAATCAGAAAATGTTGTCACCTGCTTAATAAAATCTTCTGAGCTTTGGGAACTGACAGTCCCTCACACAGAGACAAGTAAGTTCACTGCTTAAACCTCCACAGAGATTCTGTCCTGAATACTCACAATTGTTTGGAGCTGGGCATTTGGGGAGGGGAGTGGTGATGAACTCAGAGAGCATTATGACAGCCATTCAGAAAGTAGAAGCAGTATCTCCCTGTTGGAAGCAATTACATTAGGTACAGCTTCAGATAGTGGGGATCAGAGGAAATATTTCTGTTTAGGACTCCATGTTCCCAACAGAAAAACATGGTCATTAATCTTAGAAGGCTAATACGTTTTCTTGACATTTCTTCCTTTACCCATCACTTCTGCACTAAATCTAAAGAGAGTAAGTCATCATTGGATGTTTGAATTGGGAAAGGATCTGTATTTAGTATGAAAGAGGGTATACACAGATGAGAGTTATACATACACACACAAAAAGAAAATCAGAAAAAGTTCATTTGGTTAACTGAGATTGAATGTACGTCATTCTCATTGTCATACAAAGTAATTACTAACCTGAGTTGGACCTTTTGATTAAACAAAATTTTTTCAAAGAAAAACAAATTTTAAAATAAAGGTGATTTTTTTTAGTCCAAAGCCTAGATGAGAAAGCAGCCATTTTAAACTTTTTTGGTAGCTCTTCATTTGTTTGTTGGTTCGTTGGATACTGTATTCATTTTTCCAACCAACTACCCAGTAAACAAAATGTATATTGCGTATCTGTTAAGTGTTGGGCTTTAGATCAAGTTCTGGAGATAAAGAAGTGACCAAAACAGGCATAGTCCATGCCCTTAGGAGCTTACAGTGTAGTTGGCAAGAAGAACATTCATCTGATCATCAGACGAATAAATATTTAACTATACATGATAATAAAGTGTTTAGAGATAAGATTTCAGGGTAAAAGTACATAAAGTGAAAAATGGGTGGAGGGAAATTAGGGAAGAGACATTTGAGCTGAGGTCTGAATGGGGAGTGGGCTGGGCATCTAGGCAGGATCAGTAGCCTCACAAAGACATGAAGGAATTAGAATGCTCTGGAGCTCAAAGAAGATCACTGTGTCTGAAGGGCAAAAAGCAAAGAGGATGCTGGTGCACCATTAGCCAGGAGAGGTGGCTGGGGCAGGTTCTTTGGGGCCATATTCAGAACGCCAATTTTCTCACAGTTAAAATTGCTTGATTCAATTTAGCTAGGAAATTGCTAGCTTCTCGGGATGGTTTGCAGCTGGCTATATGATGTACGCCAAAGTTTAAGAACCCTGATTTATAATTCATAGTGTTTCAAGGACCTTGTTTATGAAAACAATTGAATTAACATCCTAAGAGAAAGAAAAACTGCCGTCACATAAACTGACTCTACTTTGGACTTTTAACAACACATTTTATCATTCATTTTATTGAATTTTCAAAGTGTTACATGTTTATCTGAGAAGCTTTGATAAGAAAGAAAAATATCAAGAAGAGAAATCAATTGATAATTCTTCTACAGAGAAATTATTAGATGTCATATGGGTATATTATCTTCTAGTTTAACTTATGAATGTATTGAACATATTTGAAAGCTTGGGGTTCATTTAATTATTTATACATTTATTGACATGGACTAGGTCAGCGAGAGACTGCTGCTCTGAGCTGGTGATTCTGCTTGAAATTGTGCAGATAAAGTTATTTTCCTGAGGTTTACCCTTTCCTGGTTTTTTCTTTTTTTATATTTTAAGATGTCTCATGGGGGAGGGTATAGCTCAGTCGCAGAGTGTGTGCTTAGCATGCGTGAGGTCCTGAGTTCAATTCCCAGTACCTCTGTTTAAAAAAAAATTAAATAAATAAATAAAGAAACCAAATTATGTACCCCACCCAACAAAAAAGAAAAAAAAAACCCATAAAAGAAATAAAAATATAAAAAGATAAGAAAGGAAAAAAACATAAAAATAGAACAAAAACATGGAAAAAAACCAAAACAAAATAAGCTATCTCATGTATACAGAATACTGGGTTAAACACATATGTGCACTCAAAATAACAATTATAAGGCAAGCATCTTTGCAACTACCAACCAGGACAAAAAATAGAACATTATCAGGCCTCTAAAGCTGCTTACGCCTCTCTCTGATTATAACTCCTCCTCCCACAGAGGTACTCCTTCCCTGACTTCTTACACCTAAACAGTAGTCTCATTTTGTCTGGTTTCCAGTTAGGCAAAATTTGAATCCTACTTGAGGCCTTTTTTTTTTTTTTTTTTAGTGTGATTTGCTTCTTAGCCTCAACATTTTTTCTTGAGATTCATCCATGTTGTGACATAGGCTCCACTGCATGCATATATGGTGATGTATTTATCTCTTACTGTTAACAGGCATTTTGATTTTTCCAGTTGTTGGCTGTTACTGCCAGTACTGCTGTGGACATTACTGTACATGTATTTTGGTTCACAGGTGCAGAATTTCCCCCAGGGTATATTTTTAAGACTTAAATTCTATGGGCCATATGATAAGTATGTATTAAGCTTTACTTTTATCCCCCCCCCCCACTTAGTAGTATAATTCGCAGTGAATGATGTGTATTTACTTATATATCTAAAAACTATTCATAAACATATACTTTAATTGGGGCATGAAAAAGCATTGTAAAAATGCACCCTAAATTACTTACAACAGTCTTTGTTGTTAGTTATTTTTGAGACTTTTTTATTTGTTCATACCCATATAAAAACTTTTGTGCAAGAATTTTTGTTTACATTTAATATTAATTAATTGCTTATAAATTAATTTAATCTATTAATACATTTTGTTTATTTTTAATTTCTTTACATAGTTAACACAAATGAGAATTTTTGAGGTCAAAAAGAATGAAATGATCAGTTTTGTATCATTCAGTGTTCACCCAGGAAAAAGGAGCTCACACCAGCATGGTTTAAAGTAAGGACTTGTTTACAGAAGTGTTGAAAGTGCTGGGAAGGGAACGGGGGTGGTGGGGGGTTGGTGATATTGCTACTCAGGCATTGGCTACATGCAGAAAGCTATTACCGCCCCTAGCGGTGGGGGGAGCCAAAGAAGAGCAGTTACCCAGAGCCCCCGATTGTAATGTTTGCTGTTAAAGTTGCAGCAGTGCAGCTTCTGCTTCAGGAATCACTTCCACCGCCGCTGAGCGGGAAGCCTGGGACCCATCCCCCCCTGGTACCGCAAGAGCCCGAGAGAGGCTGAATGCTGCCCGCACCGCTACTCTCGCTGGTGCTGCTGAAGTTCACACGCATCCACACGATCCTTCCTGCGCACGTCTGAAGCAAGAAGCAGGGGGGTAAAAAAAAAAAAAAAAAAAAAAGATGGGCTCTTTCTTTCTTGTGTGTGCCTTCCTCCAAGAAGCAGACTCTGGGACAGAATTCAACGTGCAAGAAGTTCACTGGGTGAAACAGTTTTGAAGTATAAAGAGGGAGAGAGCAGGAGTAGCTGAGATGAGCCGTGAGACCATGGAAAGTTTGACACCTGTGAGAGAAGAGAAGAAAGGAAGGATTGAGTTGGAAGAACCTCAAACTGCAGCCGGGTTTTGAAAAAGTCTCAGCCAGGTCAACCTGGAGTCCTTGAGCAGAGGTTGCCCGTTGGAGAGAGTCCCTTATCGGGCAGGAAGGCCAGGCTGCTGTGTTCCTGCCATGCTCTCAGTCACTGATGGGTAGCAGCCCAGAGAAAGTGGCCTTGGCGGGATCCTAGGCTGGATCCACAGGTGGGGTTCCTGGAGGCCATCAGGCAACTCTGTTCTTTGCGGTGGGTTCTTTTGAGGGAGAACTCGGCGTACATCTTTGTGGCTGCCACACTTCCACGGGCAGAATCTAACCAGAAACCAGTTGGCAAGAAAGTCTGAGGAATCTAGCAGTTAAGCTTCCAGCCTCCTTCAGTACAGAGAGGGAAACAGAATGATAAATGTTGATGAAATTGACAAGAATCTGCCACAGGAATATTTATACATATTATCGAATTACTTTTTATTCCTTCACAGAGGGATATAAAACTTCCCATCTCACCACTCTGAAAATACTGGCTACAAATGAGTATCTTTGTTTAATCAGAAGATCTTGACATGGCCTTTTATTCATATTTTAATTTATATTTTTGAGTACTAATGAATGGCTAGTTAATTTTTGAACTACTTTCATTTTCTATTATTTGACTTACTCATTGATTCCTTTGCCAGTTTAATATTTCTGTCATCGATATGTTTGAAAACCTTAGACAAGCTTGGTCATATTCATTGTTTATTTTCAGTTTACATGCTTTTGAAATTTAGTGTTGTGTTAAAATAATGTTTATTTTTTTAAGACTTTTATAAAGTGTCCCACACTGTTGTTGGAGAAAACTTGAAGATACATAAAAATATAAAGAAGAAACTGTAAAACACCTGTAATCCTACATATGTGTCACTATTAATTCTTAAATATTATTCATAAAATAATATTAAGAATATACTGTATCAGGGGTGGGGATAGCTCAGTGGTAGAGCACATGCTTAGCAAGCACGAGGTCCTGGATTGCATCCCAAATATCTCCATTAAAAAAAAGAAAAGGATATACTGTATCCATAATTTTTTTCATTTCTTACTCTATTGTGAGCATTTCTTCATGTTTCCTGTGAAAATACTTATTAAACATACTATATTATTGGATATTTGAGCTGTTTATTTTTTCTCTAGTAAAAATCATGCTGCAGTGAACGTTTGTATGTGTGATTGCTCTCCCCAATATATGTTTATTAGGCTAGATTTGCAGTAATGGAATTACTAGTTCAAATGACTTAAATTTTAAAATATTATTATGTTTTGACACTGGTATTTTTAACCATAAAAATAATCTGTGTTTATTTCAAAATATTTGAAAAGTATAAAAGAAGCACTAAGAATATAAAAGGATCAAATATACTCAAAGGTGTTTACTTATTAATATTTATACCTGTTAAAATGTATGCTTTTGATATATATTGTCACATTACAAACATCCCAAATCGTATTCCCATCCGCAGGGAATTTATACACCCTTGTCAACACTGAGATATACCATTCTATTTAATCTTTGTCAATTTCATCCTGTTTTAATTTGCAATTTTTAATTGTTAAAGATGATAAAATTTTACTGATGTATTGACCATTAATATTTTTATTACATTTTCATGTATTTTATATGTTGTTTTGATTAGGTGACTCTGTTTTCTTTCTGCCTTTATGAGAGCACTTTATAAAGGATTAGCACTTTGTGTTATGTTACCAGTAATTTACACGTTTCCTAATCAGTGCATTAGCATATAGTGTGCAAGAGCACACCTTCAGAACTCCAGTCTGTGTTTTCCTTCAGGCTTGGCCTTTTACTAGCTCTAGGTCATTTTTCTTTTCTTTTTTTCAGTTGTGATGGGGGTGGAGCATCTGAACCCTTTTAACAGTTTCTTTAACCTTAAATGAAAAAAAAAATTACCTATATATATATCTATCTCAATTACTGAGTAAATCTTTTCAAGCTTAGATTTTTTATGTTTTCAATGAAAACCTTACTTTCATTTTGTATTTAAATGATGCTCTTATCTTTTTGTTCTGTTTTATTTTTTTCCTCCTCTCTCAATTTTTGGAGCTCCTGTTGTTTGGCTGTTTGACCTCTTAAACTTGTTTTCCAACAGTCTTCTATTTTTCTCTCTTCCCTTTTACTCTTTTTTGGGGGGCGGAGGTGGGGGTGGGAGATTTCTTCACCTTTATTGTCCAAACCTGTGCAAAATTTTATATCTTCTTTTGTACTTTTAATTTATGTGCTATTTTCATTTTCTGAGTGTTCTCCTGCCCCGCCTCTCCATTGTTGAAGGTTTTCTTCTTGCAAAGTCTCTCTTCTTAGATTTCGTCCCCTCTTTGTTATTTTCGTTTCTGTCCTCCATGCTAGGAGCTTTCCTCAGATAGTTCCTAACCCCAAACTAGTCTGCTCTGGAAGCTCTGAGCCTGTTACTAGGGTTTGTAGAACGTGAGGTTTAATGTAAGATGGTGTGGACAGGGCTTTTATTGGGGAACTACCAGTGTTAGTATATTTCCCCTTTGGATCGGCCAGATTCTTTCAAGAAGAATCCTTTCATCTCTTGCCTGAGATGATCAGAGAGTTGAAAGGTGAAAGGGGCTGGGGTGAGGAGGTGTGTCCTATGTCACCATCCTGTAACTCATTCAGTGCGGTGCCTGCAGTCCCTGCTCTGGCTTGTGTTCCCCAGTCCAGACATCACCTCTGTCTTTCTCCCCCCAAAATAAACCCCCAAGCTTTTGCCAGGTTGGAGGTAGACAGCTGCCCAATGACATGGAATGACGGAGAGTAACTAGAGATTTAATTGCTTCTCAGACAGCTTTCACCAATGCTTCTAATTGTAGCCCTCAACCCCTTCCCCGTTGCTGGACCTATCTGATGCTGCCAGTAACCCATTCTTTTGGGGATTCTGCACTGCCAGCCTAGAGATTCTTTCTTGAGTCCAAAAAACTGGCTCTAAAATTTTGTTGGTGTCGCCTCCTACTTAAATGCATTTTTTCAGCCCACCACCTTAAATCGGAACACTAGTAGTGGTTTTAACTTTGCTGTTTTCTTTTTCGTTTTCTTATACTCCTCCTTATCTTGTTAGGCTCTCTCTTATTTTCGCATGTTCCAAAAATTTCCTCCACAGTCTGTTGTTGTAGTTCAGTTTTCATCTTTGCTTTGATCAATTCCATCTTGCTTGAATTATATGGATATACGAAGCAGAAGCTTTATAAATTTTATCTTTATTTCTTGCAGTGTATTTTTAAATGATGCTATCGCATTGCTTGTAGAATGCTCTAGTATCTTCCTTACATTTAAAAATACCATGCTGTGGGCCTCGTTTTTCCTTCCTGTGTTCTCATCCATTTCTATTATTGGTCCCCACATGGGTGAGTGGGTCTTGAATTTTTTCTCCTCATGTGTATCCTATTGGAATTCCATTCTCAGGATATAGGTAGAACATTCTGAGGCCATGGCTCGTTCCATTAGAGCCAGCTTGTTTTCTTCTCAGTGTCTGGGGAAGCTACTTTGATGGTCACCAGATACCTGTGTCTGATTTTGGACTTGGCGGGGCTTCTTCTCTGGGTCGCCAAGACGTTCCCACCTTCTTCCGAATCCTGCTCCCAGTTGAGTCGGGAAGAGTACCGCCATCTTTCTCGCTTTCTCTGTTGGCCTCTGGGAACAGCTGCTGTTTAATTCTGAAGGCTCACACCATCTCCCCATCCCACAGCTTGTTCTTCACCTCCTCCCAGTTGTTCAAGCCAGAGTCTTTGGGATCAACCTTGACACCTTTCTTGCCATCTCTACACATATCTAATCAATTGTAAAATCTTGTTAGTTTTAATTCCTAATTGTCTTTCATATCTGAAGTTCTTCTCCATCTCCATGGCCTTTGTCTTCTCTGAACCTTGGTAATTCTCTTTTTCATCCAAAGTTTCCAGACTCCAGTCAGATCTCCCTACAGCTGTTGAAGTGAGTTTCTAAAAATAAGTATCTGGTAAGTTTACTTCTCTGCTTAGAATCCTTGAGATGAAGTTCACAACTTACACAGGACAGAGCCTTGTGTGATGTCTCTTGTTCTCTCCTTTAGAAAATTTCCCTCTTACTAAACATGATCCAGACACATTCTCTTTTGCAATTTTTTGAAGGCTTTGTGTACTTTTTCCTTTTAGGGGGGCAAGGGAGCTTAATTAGATTGATTGATTGATTGATTGATTGATTGATTGATTGATTGATTGATTTTTTACTGTAAGTAGTAGATTGAACCCAGGACCTCACGCATGCCAAGCACGCACTTTACGGCTGAGCTGTACGCCCACCTCGGCCCTGTATGCTTCCATGCCACATCTCCCTTTGTGTGCTTTTCACACTTCGCTGCTTTATTTATCTCGCTAACTGCAAGCCGTCCCTTGTGGCTAATACCTTCCTCAGGAAGCTTTTCTTTTCCTTCTAGGTTAGTTTCTCTGTTACACGGTCACATAGCGCCTTGCACCCCTTACATCTCTTCTCACAATTGCACTTAATGAGTTGTTTGTATAATTATTTGTTAATGCTTTTCCACTTAGCTGTATGCTCTGTGAAGGTAGATTCAAGTATTCAAGCATCTCCTGTTCCTCACAGTATCTAGCATCCATGAAGTTACAATGTGGTCTATTTAGATATGCTTTTAATTTAGATTTCATATTTCAAAACATTGAACAGAAGCTTTCAAAGGGTTTGAGAAATTGGTGGTGATGGCAGGCATTCTTAGTGTTTTCTTCCTTTTTTAATGGTGGTAGGTCTAGTGTTCGAAGATTCAGTATCACGTTGACTTTTTAAAAAATAGTTTAAAATTACATTTAAGAAATCTCTTTCTCTATATTTCCTCTATTTTAAGAGATTGGGTTTTGTTTTCAGTTTAGCATGTGCTTGAAGGTATAGAATTAGGGAAATTCTGAGTATTTAAAGTTACACAAATCCTCCATATTATTTCTGGTATGCTTTCATATACAGTCTTTATTTGGGCTATGAAGAAATATTCTTTCACTGTATTTCCTTTTCATGCACCCACGATTTTTTTTTTTTTTTTTTTTGTAATAAACTCAAGGCAGAACAGGTCTACTATGGGGAAAGTGAATCCTACTCTTTGAGAAAAGAGAATATCGTTTTCTGGTGTTGATAGGTTTGATATTGAATGAAGTTTATCAATAGAGCATAGTTGTATGCTTAATAAAAAGATAAAAATCATGAAGCATTTACTCTCTTTTGAATGTGAGCAGTTCGTTAATTGCAAATGTTTAGTTATTTCCAGGCATGTATCCTGGGCACTGTGCAGCTGTCAGCAAGCATCCCATAGCTTTATTGGGGAGAATTAGTTGAATATATTCCTATGACTGACCCTCAGCACTAGCAACAATTGAAGGAAGTTAGAGGAGTCTTCAGTTTATTTAACTTCAGTAAAATTTGCTAATACTTACCTACTGAGGGCAGTTTCTCAACTTTTTTTGTTTGTTTGTTTGTTTGTTTGTTTGTTTTGCTCTCAGGAGCTTTTTAGACACTTTTCATCCTAATTCATTATCACTCCCTTAAAGTTTTAATACCACAGATATACTGTGTATCTGTTTATGTGCTGTATCTATGTCTGTGATTTATGGGTAAAGAGAGTAAGATTTTTCACGGTTCCCATGAAACAATTTTCACCCCCTTGGGGGATGGTATTACCCTTGTTGAAAGTGCATGACCCAGAGTTAGTTTTTGTTACTATGATACCTGTTTCATAGCACTATTCTTTTCCTGTCATTAATCATTTTAAAATTTTTTTAATAGACTTTATTCTTTTAGAGCAGTTTCAGGTTCACAACAGAATTGAGTAAGGAATACAGAGTTCCCACATGGCCCTCCCACCCACATATATATACTCCCCTACCCTCAACATCCCTCATCAGTGTGGCATATTTGGTACAATTGATGAACCAGCATGGGCACATTATTATCAACCAAAGTCCATAGTTTACATTAGGGTTCACCCTTGATGTTGTACATTCTATGGGCTTTGACAAATGCATAATGACATGTAGCCACCACTATAGTATCATCCTACATAGAGTAATTTCATTGCTCTAAAAATCCCTTCTGTTCTATCTATTCATTAATAAATTTTATAAAAATCCCTAATAGCATGTTGCTATTATAGACCTTAGGGACTTAGGGAAGCTGACATAACCTTGTACATTCATATGACAAAATATTTGAGGAAAAAAGCTCTTTTGTATATCTTACAATTTTTTATTCTTTTTTTGTAGATTTCATAATAAAAAGATAATGGCCTACTGACGTACTTAACTTTTTTTCAGTCACACTAGGCTTATAGTCTTGGTCCTCTGAATACCTTTCTTATCAAGTCATCAAACCATACCGTTCTATAATTTTTACAATAATATAAGTTATCAGGGCAATGGAAAATATGTTTAATATCTTCTCTAATGTCTACTTTTTCATATTGTGAGTTCCATTTGTGTATCACTCATGTGCTAGATGTCTGTATAATAGGAAGTCATTCACTTAATCATTCAAGTCTGGTCATGATAAAATAAAACCAACAGGACACAAGACTGAATATTAAATTACCAAACAAAATAACTGCTTAGCTGATCACTCGTGATGAACACGTCTACTTCCTCAAACAAATTGTAAGTTCACAATGAGTATCAGAGGAGACTGCATTTGCAGGAGAAGCAGTTTGAAGGACTCATTTGAAATGGTACCTAAGATACTTACTTGATCAGAGTGGTGAAAAGAGAAGAAAATTTGGAGTCAGGAGAATGTAGAGATTGAGCTGAATGCCCTTGAGTGAAATATATTACTGCCGAAATTTTAGATTCTTTATCTGTGAAATAGGAGTAGTAGTTGCTCATTTTACTGCACTGGATTGGTGTAGCAATAAAAAATGATAATATATGTGAAATTTCTTTTAAAGTGCCAGAGGTTATTGCAGCTTCTATTCTATACAAAATTTTTAGTTTTACTGATAATACTTATATAACTATTGATCATTTTGAAAGACATTTCTTGGGAAATAAAATTAAAGTGCAAGGGACTTTACCCAGGGAACATTTCTTGGTCTTTTGAAGTATGATATAATACGTACAATAATCAGCCCTTTAATTCTTTGTCCATACATGAAATTAATATGCTTCTGCAAATGTGCATCTGTGGGAGTATTTTGAGGAAACTGAGTGTTACCTCTTAGCAGAAAAAAAAATCAAGCAGTTTTATAATGTATTTTCAAGTTACAACTAGTTCACTGGGAAGTCAACGTTGAGAAAATCAATCATTTGAACATTTTTTTTCCTGATTTGAAACATTGAAGTTATAAAGAGAAGTGAAAATCAACTATAGATAAAAATGACAGCCCCACTAATAGAGGATTCACTGAGAAAACATGTTAGCATGCCATTTTAATAAGTTATTAGGTTATTCATGTAGTAGGTACAGCTGATGTGTTATTTCCTAATTCTGCAGCTGTCTTATCTCAAAATAGATGTTACTTGAGTAAAATCGCTCTATTGCTCTTGTTTCCTGACAAAGATGTGCTGCTCCAACATTGTTATGAAACGCAGTAGCAAACACTCTCCTATGATGCTAGTGCTCTGGGGACATTTGGGTCAAAGATAGATGAAGCACTTTTTTTTTTTTTTGCAATTATGTATTCCTAAAGTTTATGTTAAATGGACTTTGTCAATGATTTCATTTTAAAAAACTGAGGGAATTTCACTCTTTTTAGGTCAATCATATTGACATACAAATGCATATATCTTAACGTATATTTCTTTTAAACATTTTGTGTGTTAGTTTCTTCAAAGTAATTTATACGTATCAAATATTGGAGACAGTTAACTTTTAGAAATAATATCAAGTTGTCATTGACTTTTTTCTTTCCAAACATTTAGTTTCCCGTTAATTTATTTATTATTCATTCATTCAACAAAATTGTGTTAAACATTTATTATACGCCAGATACTACCTAGGCACCAAGAGACCACTAATATGAGTTACATTGCTGTGGTCTTGAGGAACTCACCAAGTAGAAGGAAACCCATTTGTGTAATAAAAATACGAACACGATGAGTATTTAATAAAATCTTATGTCTTCACAGACAGATAAGGACAGTGCGTGTGCACATGTGCATAATAACAGCAGCAGAAGAAATGATAGAGATAGGTTCATCTTAATGTTGGAAAAAAAATTAAATAACTAGAAAATGTATAATCTGTGTCGGCCTGGGAGGGTCAGTGAAAGCAGGAGGTGGCTGGTGTATAATGGATGCGTGAAGGACTTGTACAGGAGGGGGCGTGGAGATGGTTGAAAAGCAGCTAAGGGGAGAATGAGACCTCTGTGCGGGAGGTAAGGAGGGAGGGACGACAGCAGCCTCTGATCACAGTGTAACTTCCCTGATGACACAGCCCTGGAAGGCGCACTCGAGCCCTTAGATTGTGTAGAGTAGCAGCTTGGATTCTGAAACCGCAGAACTTTTACTGCTGTAACTTACCAGTTGTTAAACTCTCTTTGTGTTTGGAGGAAACAAAACACCTCTATCAAATGTGACTGTCATTCTCAGAGTTGCCATTGGCCAGGAGGTTGCTTTAGGTTAAAATTAGTTCTGATTTAATTCCAAATCAAGTTCTCCTTTTAGTCGAAAGAATATTCAAGTTACATAAACAAAGACTAGCTCTAATGAAGTCAATCTTGATATCATGGAAGCTTTTAAAAGGATTATCCTTTACGGATTTCTTAACTCAAATTTGTTTCGGGGTTGTGATCTTATTTTATCAGAGTACAGAATTCTCACATAAGTCATAAGCTTTCAAGAAATTTTCTCACTAATGAAAATGCTATACCACCTTGGTAGAAGTACTAGAATGGGTCCCGCTCATCTTTCAGAGGTATTTTTGAGCTGGAATCTAACCATTCAGAAAATGCTTTCGGAGGTGAAGATGTCTATTTGCTTGATCAAAAGAAAATTTGACCCCCGTTTCTTAAAAACTTGAAGATAATAGGCTAAGGAATATCAGGTGTACAACCCACAATAATATTTACATTACATTAATAAGCATAGGAGAAAAGGCGGTCCACCTGGTATAGACGCCATGCAAAGACGGCGCCTCTGAAGATGCTCTAAGATACTACTGTTGATCAGTACTGGAAATGCCACTTTTCAAGATTGGCTTTATTGTTCTACAGCTGAAGTTTCATTTTTCAGAAGGGTCTGGACTTCTAATCTGGACTCTTAATATATTTCAAAATGTAGATGAAATACATTTAATACCATCATGCAAAATAAAACAAAAGCTTATTTTATATAATGAATCCTGTAATTAGTTCATCACAACCATTCTATTGGAGTGTCAGTGAAGGAGTTATGATCTTGTAAAATGGGATTAGGCAACCAAGCTATTAATAGGATCATCCTGGACTCTTCCCATATGGTATGTCCTATGTTTCATATTTATATAGAACTGTAATTTGTGGATAGTCGATATGAGTGCTAGTGGCAAAGGGCTTTAGACTTGAGACTTATCAAATGATTGCTTATCCTCCTGGACACGCTGGGGAACTTTAAAAACAGAGTTGTAATTCCAAGTGCTGGGCTGCTGTCTTTGGAAAATGGGTAGTCTTCTCCAACGGACACTAACCTATCTCATCCCTTAAGATTTTTTTTTTTTTTTTCCCCAATGTCTCAACTCTGGCTTCTCTCAAAGCCCTGATACCAACTCCTCACGGGGAAAATTTTTGTGGTAAAGATCCTGTTTTTGTTAACAAATCAAAGGTCGATCATGGAGCCATAGTGTTTCACGATGTGATGTTTCAAGGTCTCTGTGTCCCCTGTCCTGGTCCTACAAGGCAACGAGAACCTTTGGGCTTGGGGTATTGGGAGCCAGGATCTGGGAGTGACTAAGCCCTTGGGGGTATCTGGAGACTCCACATGATTTTTCTTTTTCCCTAAGAAACAGTGTCTCTAAATAAACAGGGAACCTAGGTAAAAACTATTAAGAATAATGTAAATTGAAATTTAAATATTTGAACTTTAGTACATTCCACTGAGTGGCCTGTGTCACAATAAAGAAAACACCTGTCTTTTTTGTCAGCACTACAAGTGCTGTGGGCGTGGTTAGGCTGAAGGGCTCTTAGACGCCAGAGATTTAAAGTATCAACTCAGCTGACTGCCTTGGAAACTTCCTAGCTGAACATTTGATTTTCTTCTCTCTATGAAGTTTCTGTTTATTCTCTGTTTTCCTGGAACCCACAGCTGCCACATCACGCAGACTGTTTCATCATGCTTAATTCTTGATGATTCCAATTCATTTCTGAGTGGAAGAGTTCAGTGGTCCTGAGTTCAACAGAATAGCAGCTCTCTTTGAATTTTAGATATGTGTATTATATTAACATATAAATAAACACTGTGGATATACATCTCAGTTTTGTGATACTGCCAGGGAAGTTGCTTTGTGGAGCGTTTTCAGGGCAGCCAACAATATACCATCTAGGGATGAGAAAACAGCTGGTTACCCCTCATAGACAAAGCTGATTTTCTGTGAACTGATAATAGAGTCTCACATGGCTGATAATTGTTCTTGAGCCTTGCTTCTCAGCCAGTTTGTTACCTCTCTGTAACTGTTTTGTGATATTTTTTGTGACGCACAGTGACTTCTTACTTTAGTGGAACAAAATTATTATTTCTGTTTACTTTCATTTCAAATTAGATCATAATGGAAATCTTCGGGTGTAATGAGCTTTAAAACCTAGTTTCTGTAAAAATAATTCATTTTAACCTAAATAATAAAGACCTTAGTCTCGGTAATGTGAATTTGGGTATCTCAAAGAAATAATAACTGGCTGAAAATATGTAGAAAATGCTGCTTTCTTTTATAGTATTGTAACAATAAAGCAAACTTTCCCTTCTGTTTTGCCAAATGACTCCGTATATACAAGTCCATTCTAAATACTGCAACATTGAAACTGTACTTGACCAGATATCAGTCTTGCTGAAAATGCCTTGAAATATTTTTCAGAAAACCACTTTGATCAGAGTCTTTTTTCAAACTGGACATGCCTGCCATTCCATGTCAGTCTTAAGCTCAAGTATTTCTGAAATATTTCTTCATTGGCTAAAATGTAGAAATAGTTTAGAGTTCTCATGGAATCTCATTTGGATATTGTCACAATTTGCTACTTTACAAGTTCACCAACTTCGTTTTTGAAAATACCTAATTGTTTAAATTTGTTGGAAAGTTTTATCTCGTGCCTTTATATATTTATACATTTGTTTACCTATTTATGTGTGTATGTATGCATCTACTTCCAAAATTAGAAGTAATAATATCTGCTACAACCAATTGAAAATAGGTAATGAGACATCACGTGACTCTTCCTTGTATGTAATAATCCTTTAAATATTTTCGGTATCTGTCTTCTTTTAGTCCTCTTTTCTTTAGAATTAATATCTGCCCCCAACTTCTTCAATTAATCTTTAAAAACAGGCTTTTACCTTTATGATCCTTTGAGAATTTTATGTATTATAGATTACTCTAATTATGGATTATTCAAAGCAGGATAAAATGAGAAACATAGTATTCTGAGTTTTTTCTATTGCTTTTTCTGTGATTGGTCAACGTCACTTTTCTAGATTCTCCCAAATAATAATTTCCTCAATATCTAGAGCCCCACTAGTTTCTAAAGGGGATTGTAGCCCCCTCTTATCCATGGGGGATCCATTCTAAGGACCCCCCAGTGGATGCCTGAAACCACGGACTGTATCAGACCCAGTATATTCTGTGTTTTTTCCTATGTGTACATACCTATGATAAAGTTCAATTTATAAACTAGGCATAGTAAGAGAGTAACAATAACTAATAAAAGAGAATAATTGTAATAATGTACTGTGATAAAAGTATATGTGAGTGTGGTCTTTCTCTCAGAGTGTCTTATTGGACAAATTTAAAGCCTTTTGCATCTTAATTAAGCACTTATCATGCACTGTAGACTTAAATTTTGCAGTATGAGGTGCGACAGCAAAACTAGCATGGATTTCTTTTTTCTTCTTCTCTATTTCACAGATAGAAGATTCATTCTTACCATGGCTCTTAGCCACCTTGGCATTTAATTTTTTTTCCTTACTGAGTTGAGAACGTTCATTCTAAAGGAAGCACCTTACAGCTTTTCTTTGGCAGATGTGAACTGCCAGCATCACTACTCTTGTGCTTTGGGGTCATTATTAAGTAAAACAAAGGTGGCTTGAACACAAGCACTGCGATCCCAGGACAGCTGGTCTGACAACGTTGTTAGTCACTCCTAAGTGCCTGACAGATGGGATACACTGAGCAAAGGGATGGTTCGTGTCCGGGGCAGGACTGAGCAGGACATTGTGAGATTTCCTCATGCTGCTCACAGTGGCGTGCAACTTAAAGCTTATGAATCGTTTGTGTCTGGAATTTTCCATTTAATCCTTCCAGACTGTGGTTGATGGACCTCAGGTAACTGAAGCCACAGAAAGTGAAACCAAGAGGGAGCTATTGTAGACTGACTTTGTTTTAAGAATAAGGTGCTGTTGGGTAATTCAGCAAACAATTGATCTGACTCAGGGGTCTCAGACTTGTAGTTACAGACAGAAAAGACTTTTCTGAAATAACCTTTCTTGATTGCCCTCTTCTTCCTCATGTGCTTTTCAGTGAGTTAAATTTGTCCTGAAGTTTGTCTCAATTCTCCTGAGACACCTAATGAACATACTCTGACCAGCCAGTACCTTAGTCTCCCCACATGGTGATTCACCTCAGCTCTGCTCTGCGTATCTGGTGCCTCCTTCCCTCTGTGGACCTGCTCTGCTTCTCCGTGCATGCGGCCACTCACCAGCCAGCCCTCCAGGTGACACAGCATCCGCTGGAGACACACAGTGCATCTGAAGCCAGTGTGTTTCAGTATCAGGTGAAAACTTCTCAGGGAAGTCACTGTGGCTTTAAGTTAAAATCTGACTTGTGAAGTGCATTTCAAAGAGAAAGAACGTCTGCTCCAATGCTGAATAGCCCTTTGGTTTGCCCCAGCGTTGCAGGCTGTGGCCACTACTTTGTATTGTTCATTTCTGATGAAGTTGAAAATCGTCAAGTGTTTAGGGCTCCTCATGCTTTGAGGGTTTTGAAAAATTGAGTCTCACCTGAATTTTCCTGACCTAGAGTGTGTGTTTTCACTTGACTTACAGGAAGCATTGCACTGAGTCCGTTGGGATTCGACATGAGAATCCTTTAAATGGGCTCATTATGAAAATCTCACAAATCTGAATAAACTCAGGGTCTTCACATGACCACTTACTCGTCATACAGATTTATGCAAAATCCGTTGGTTGGAAATTTAAGGTGTCAGACGTTTCAGAGGACTTGTACCTGACAGAGTTCAATTAAAAAAAAAAAAAATCAGGAGCACACTGTGCTGCAATAGCATCTGCCTTCGGAATTTGGGCACTTAGTTGAACTTGACATTGGCCATTTGACCTCCTCAGCATAGAAAGCAAGTTCCCCTATGTGGGAGAAGCTCTTGGAGCACTTTTTTCTTTCTTTCTTTTTTTTTAATCTCCTATCTTTTGTCCCTGTATGCTTTTCTAGGTGGCTAAGAAAATTCATGATCTGGGGTTCAGTGTAATTATTTAATATACACCTTTGAATCATGAGTGGGGGGAAAAAAAGCTTACCTTTGAAGACTATGCCGTTATAACCCCCTGGTACTTTACTTAAAGCTTAAACTTTACCTGGTATCGACCCATCTTTAAGTTGAGGGTGAGGAACTCAAATCATGACTTTATCTGGGTTCTATTTGTCCTTTCACCTCTTGTCCAGTTTGAATACCCTCTTTATCAGCCGTCGGCTTTTTAACTCTGCCTTCTTGCTCTTTGAATCAGTCCCATCCTTAAGAAGTGTGCTGGTTTGAGAAGGGCTCTTATAAAATACCTTTCTTTTGGGAAGAGAAGTCCTATTTTGGCTATTTAAATTTTGAATAAAGGGAAAGAGCTTTTGACATAATGTAATGCAGCTCCTTTGTCAGGATCTGTTCTCGCTGTGGTTGTGCACTGTCTGGGGCAGATACAGTGCTCACAGACCACGTCTATACTGGGACTCACCCACTGGTACAAGTAGACTGTAGCTTGACCTCTTTCTAGAGTTGACCATTGCTCCAGCAGGAAACATGGGTACACAAAGTGCCCTGGGTGAATAGGGCACTCATTCAGTCTTTGCTGAATTAAATTGAAGAGGCTTTGTGCCAGTGTAAGATCTTTTCTGTAACTGGGATCTTGACCCTTTCATGCTGTTGGTTGACCTTGCTTAACCTTGATTTCTGGCACCTCTATAATCTTTGGCTTCTGACTGCTGGCCCGACCTTGCTTTAATTCTAAACTTCCCTCATGACTCCTGTTCCTGGTCTCTCAAGTGTCTATCTGTGTATGACTATCCTCACTTTCCCGCTGTCTTGGTGTGACATTCTAGGAGAAGCCGAATTAAAATCCTGTAGAAAAGAAACAGACCGTTGTTTTCCTTTGCTCTTTTACTAGAAAGTTGGTTATGGAAATAGTAAATTTTTTGTTTCACTGGAGATTTTGAATATTTCAAAGAGTGAAAACCTCTTAAGAAAAGAAGAAAGCCTGAAAATGTTCCAAAGTATAATAGATATTGAAGGCAACAAGCTCTGTTGGGAGTTATCTTAGAAACACAGATAACTCCCTGGCAACTCATTTTGCCCTCTACCTGAGATTCTTCAGCTGGCTTCTTTGTTCTTTCGTCTTTCAACCAGTGTCTTTAGTAAGGCTTCTATTCCCAGAACCTGTCTGCTCTGTGGCTGAGGGGTGTATATTGCAGATTAACATGTATGTACAATTAAAGTCAGCTTTGTCAAGAAACAACGGAGGTGGCTGTTTCATACAGCCAGGCTTCTAACCAAAGTAA
Source organism: Camelus ferus (assembly GCF_009834535.1). Lineage (NCBI taxonomy): Eukaryota > Metazoa > Chordata > Mammalia > Artiodactyla > Camelidae > Camelus > Camelus ferus. Next base: position 21,658,737 of record NC_045707.1, read on the forward strand.
ACTTGAGAAGTTTTAAAATATGCGATGTTGATTCCTCATGTCAGTCAAACTGACTGGTTGTGAAACATGCCAAATAACATTATCACTGATTTATCACACTCTCGATATAAATATCCAGGCAGACTGAAATACAGAACTCAGGCTCTTCAGGCACATATATAAAAATAGACTTGAAGCATATTAAGTCAGAATTAACCTAAAAATGCCACTGCTTCCCACTTCACAACACACCAAGTCACAACTCTTGCTCTGTTAACTCCACTGCTGCGGCTCTGCTTTCTGTCTCGAGTTCCTACCTCTCTGAGGACCTGAGCGCCCTGGACCCTCCATCTGTTCTCTCGGCCCCAGACGCTTGTTTTTGGGGCTCCTTCTACGTGCAGTCTTTACCCCCGTCTACTCCAAACTCGCTTAGCTAATTCCTTCTCCTTCTTCTGATATTGCTTCTGATTTTCTCTCACCTTCTTAGGCAGCAACTAAAACACCCCTCCCCTAGAAATTGTTCCTTGCTCCCGTGGGCTGGGTTTGATAGTCACTTCATTGTCCTACAGGATCTTATGCTCATTGGTATCTTAGCGTCGATAGCACTGCTGTCTATTTATAGTCATATCTTTCTGGCCTACATCCCCCTCTAGAAAGTTTCTAGGACACAAAGGATTGCCTGCCTCAGTGCCCCAGCGGCATAGGTAAGTTTTAACACCAGGCAGAACAAGCCTGAATGAAGTCTCTGCTCTTGGGTGGCTTCATGTCTAATGCTTTTAGTATCATCTTGCTTCCTCTAAGGCAGGATTTCTCAGCCTTAGAGGCTGAGATCCTTAGGGATGGGTCATTCTTGGTTGTGGGGGCCAGTCCTGTGCATTGCAGGATTTTAGCAGCATCCATTCATCTCCCACACATTGCATCCAAGCAGCCCCTCCCACTCCAGTTGTGACAATCAAAAATGTATTCAGAAGTTGCCGAGTGTCCCTGGGGAATGGGAAGTCAGGCTTTCCCCAGGTGAGAATCACTGCTCCATGTTTATTTGTCACAGTCTTTACAAATGTTACATTTCTTCAAAGCTATTGAAAAAATGTACCTTTTAAATACTATTTTCTGGGAAAGCAAGTGCTTATCCTTCCCCCTGCTGTCCCACCCCCTGCTACACTTCTGTAACAGGTGCTGGAAAACGTCTGCTGTGGGGGGTGGGCGTAGGTCAGTGGTAGAGCACATGCTTAGTATGCATGAGGTCCTGGGTTTGATCCCCGATGTCTCTGTTTAAAAAAAGTTTGCTGAAATTATTGAAAAAAAAACGCCCGGGAGGAACACATTTTTCAATCATTGGATTGCTTTTTTGTTTGTTTTGTTTGCTTCCTTTCTGCTTCAGTGGGAACAATGTGAACGTTTCTCGGCCCTATCCCAAATTCTGCAAATGGCCCATCATGCCCGCCAAGAGTGATTCCCGCTCTTGCTGGCTGACTAGTCTCACCTCGGAAGGTTTCTCTTTCCATCTTGAGGGACTCTGTCAATCCTGTCAATCTTTTGTCTCCTCTGAGCTTTGGCCTGTGTTGTCTTCTCTGTCTGGAATACACTTCCTCCCGCTTCACCTGCTCACGTGACTTAGCATGCTTTGGATTGAAAGTTACAGAAGTTCACATTCAGCAAGCTTTGGGAAAAGAGGGGTTTGTTGGAAGCGCACTGCAGCAGCTCACATGACTGTCTGAGGGCAGGGATGGCCCAGGTCTTAGGGACAACTGGCGCCAGAAACCTAAATGCTGCCTGGGCGCCTTCCTTGTCTCTGTCGCTGACATCAAGTTCATCTCCTTCTCCTACAAACTTCCTTCCTCCACATGCAGAGAGCAGCCACAGCAGCGCCCTTGAGTCTCCGGCCGGCGTTGACTCTTCTCTGACCAGAGAGGCCTTGAGTCTCCTATCTTTGGTTTAGTCCCCAGAATTGGCTCACGTTAGATCAAATGTCTATGCCTCCTTGGGCCAGCTCGTGCTGTGGGCTAAGCTCATGTGAAACAGATGAGGCAGCACAGAATCCTTTCCGAGTTTTGTGAGCCACTCCACCAACTCCCGTGTTGTCTACTACACTGGCTAATTACTTCCAGTCCTTCAGGGCTCTTCTCTGGTATCATTTCCTCAAAGAACCCTAATTACAAGCTCTTGTAGCGCTTTGCACTTCTTCCTAACACTTATTAAGATTATAATTACTTTTTTATGGGTGTAATTTGTTTGCCATCTCCCTTCCCCACGAGAATGCGAGTTTTGGGAGTGCAGCAACCATGGCTGTGAGTTCTGTGTTATTTTCAGCAGTTAGCCCAGAATCTTGCTAAGAGTATGTCTCTGATTCGTAGTTGAGTGTAGGAATGAATTCCCGGACTCAGTCAGAAAATTTCAGGACTCGCATGTCAGGCATAACAGTGGTGAATATTACAGAGGAGGTGTTCAAAGATTCCAGATTAGTATCATCTAAAGGAATCTTAGTGGATTTCATATAACTAACATACGTGCTGTCTACACCAAGAGTATGACTCATATTTAAATACTGCTACTAAGGGGTTATATGTCAGAATTGCTTTGCAATTTATTTAACTGTCAGGTAGCACCAATGGGTTAAGGGTTATGGTGTGAATTAAGAACAACATTCATTTTATCCTTGCGAGAATAGATGTTAAAGAATGGAGGAGAAGTCACCTATGGAAATAATAAGGTATGCCACATAATCTGATTGTTTACCAACTCAAAGAAATAGTAATAAAAGAAAGAAAATACAAATAAATTAGCATGGTTCTGAGAGACTATTGATTGTAATCCCTCTCAAATCTGTTAGTTGTTAAATCATTCACATGATATGGATAAGTTTAGAGATGAAAGTTATGGAATGATGAATTAGACTGTATGAAAATTAAAACCTTTGGTCAGTTAACAAACACCACAAATAAAAATACAAGAAACAGACTTCAAAAAATATTTATGCCAGGTAACAGGGTAATAGCTTAAATACATTAAGAATGTTTTACAAATCAATACGGGAAAAACCCGCAAACACTTTTACAGGGTGGTGGGAAATTCACAAAGGAAGGAATACAAATTCCCAATAAATAAATAAACATAGAAAAATTGGTTCCATTTCACGATTAACTTGCTAAAAGCGTAACAGTGATATATCTACATACAGTTAGCAAAGATTCTGTATACTAGGTGATAGCTAATTACAGTAAAGAGACACAGGAACTAGTTCTGAGGAATGTAAATTAGACAAACTTTGAACAAAGCAGTTTGGAACTATTTTATAAGAGCTTTGCTTTTGTTAAGGAAGAGTTTATTTTATTCACTGTCATTGAGACCAGTAGTGATTAGTTAGTCCAACAGCTGGCTTAAGGAGGAAACTGTAAAATTGAAAACTGGCAAAAATATACATTAATTCGCTGTTAGGGAGTGCCAAGGCCTTTGGAGATTATTCCTCTGAAGAGTTTTGCCTTATCTTCCCTGTATAAACACTCATAATCTAAATTTCTTCTCTAAATTTCCAGGTTGGAATTCAGGAATCTAAGATGTTTGTGGAGTAATCTGTGTGTAGGACATTTCCAGGCATCATTTTCCCCATTCTTCTATATATTTTTTCACTCACACCTAACTCCTCAGAAATGTTTTTTTTTTTTATTTACTTGTGAATCTTCCCAGAGCTTTCACATTCAGATCACGTCAGTTTTTATAATAGTTAATTGAATTGTGTAAGTGCACTGACAAGTACAACTCATATAAACATATCTGGGCACACACACAACCGATTTCTTATAAGTACACAATTTAATTAGTAGGAACAAGTAGTCATTAACCAAAAGTATGCTGCTCTTGGTGTTTGGGGAATCCACTGGTCACAGACTAGGAATGGAGGACATCGTATAATCCAGAATTGTCTAGATGGAAGTTAGTGCAGAGAACGTCCACTGTATTTACTATTACTTCAGTCCTGAAGGTGCTGAGGACAGTGGTACAATCACTGCATCTTGTCCACAGCTGTATTTCTAATGCCTATAACAGGGTCTGGCACAAAATAGGTGATAACCTATTTTTTAGGTAGAATGAAGGAAGAAACAGAATGTTTGCACTCTTTCTTTCGGTAATTTTTCACGTCTATAAAACTAAAGAAAAATTCAGACCTATGTCAGAGACCTATGTTTGAGGATGTTTATTTGAAGTTCTTTTTGACAGTTTAAAAGTAGCCACAGAGTTGCTCAGTGAAGCATTGGTTGTAATAGTGAAAGATGGAAAACATCCTAAACATTCAACAGTATAAAAATAATGAAATTAATCGTGGTAGTGTCTGACAAAATATTATAGTCATTAAAATGATTTGTTTTTTAAACATTAAAAGTCCAAGTCTCCTTTTTCAAAGAACATAGAAAGTGCTCAAGACTTGATATATATCTTTTAATTATAGTAAAAACTATATATAGCATTACCCTAATTTCTAAAATATAGTTATTTATATATAAATATGTCAAAGCCTGGAAGGAAAGACACATTATTGTTAACAGTGGCTTAGTTTGGGTTGTGTGTAGTTTTTATCTTCTTCTTAAAACCTGTTCACAGGTTTTACGTATTTTATAGTCAGAAGAAGACAGCAAAGTTTGGGGTCAGACTGATTTTTCCCTCAGGCAATGTGAAGAAATGGATTAGCATTTAGTTAGGAATGCAGAAAATAGTCAAGACAGTGCAGCTGAGACAACAAAAGCAATTATGAAGGATTATAGTCACTGGGGAAGAAAAATTAAGAAAATGATAGGGAAAAAAAAAAGACTGTGTTCCAAGAACTAAGTTTGGAGTGACTAGAACCATGAAAGAAATAAATTATATGATTTGATGTAAAAAAATAATTGCAGTGGCTTCAATACTATATATAGTATTATTGATTTTATCGAATAGAGAGTAATAATAAAGAGAAATGGCTGTCACTTAAGCCAGAAAAAATAAGAACCCAGTCAAAGGATAAAATCTGCTGTTGGTAGGGTTTTAAAACTGGAAATTTCTTGCAGTTTTTCTCCACTTACTTTTATCTGCAGGGTTTGTTCACTGTTTGGAGTTATCTAATTAGGATAGTCCCCCATGAGTTGATGTCTTCCCCAGGAAGGGACTTGGGAGAACACATACTGACCTCTTAGCAAAACACAGTACAAAGCTCCATACACCAGGTCAGTACACAGCTGTACTGAAACCTACAGCCCACGGGCGTGCTCTGTTGCACAGGTTGCTGTGGACTGGCCTGAAGGCACAGTCGGTCTGCCAGATTTCCCTCTGCAGAAGCCAAAGTCTCTGGGTCAGGCGAAGGTCAACCCTGTGAATCACAGGAGTTATTCACAGCAGAAATAAGAGCTGATGTGCAGGTGAGAAATCCAGCAGCAAGTCACATCATCAGGCAGCCGGATGCTGTTGATTTTACTGACTTCCTGCTCATGCTACCAAGTTCTCATTTCCCTTGAGTGGGAAGAAGCAAGCAGTCTATAAGCTGGACACCTGTCCATAGGTAGGCCCAGGAGCAAAACAATGAGACTGGGACGGGAGCCATATCTAAATTATGTTGATTCTTGGTACTTGTGAGGATTAAGTGAGATAATGTATATGAAAGCACTTAGATCAGTGCCTGGAATATAGAATAAACAAACATAGAGTAAGTGAGAAAGGGAGTAATGAATTTCAGTGAGAAGGGATAATGGTAAAGAGATACTCCCTGGATCTTGAAGGGTGAGCAGAATTTCAGTGGGTTTAGTTGGTGCAGTGGAAATTTCCATCCTTGGTTTACGGAACAACTTTGGCTTTATACATAAAAATCACGTGAGAATAGTGAGAATCTCTAGGCTCTACCCTGGATCTTGCAGTAGGGCTATTTAATGTGTACGTTAGACCTCTCCGTGTTGTTCTGATGCATAGCCAGGTTTGAGATCATTGAAACTGGAGCTGTAGATACAGTACAACAGCATAATGAAACACAAGGAGTTGGGGAGGCTTGTGGCATGTTTGGAGTAGTGAGTCACCCCAGTTTATCTGAGGCAGAGAGTTCTGGAACACTATCGATGGTGCTAAGTTCAAGAAGGTAGTTTGGGGCTATTATATAAGGCCCCGGGGTGCTATGCCGGAGATATTTGACATTACTAGCTAGGCGGCGGAGACTCATGGAAGATTGAAGAGGGACTTAAGAGTGCTGTCCCTGGTCCCAAGAATCAGAAATAAAATTTGAACATTTCTGGAAGATGAATGGGAAGAACCATGAGGCCATGATGCTTCAGAAGTGAAGGACTTCACTTCTTCATTTGTTCTTTTATCCCCCCCCCCCTGCATCATCAATTATTTCCTCTCTATTGGATCATCTTCATTAACATAAAACCATACTTGTACCTCATATCTTAAAAAAAAATTCTCCTGACCCCCACCTTCATGTCCTATTTGTTTATTTGCTCCTTGAAGGACGTGTCTGAATGTGCTATCTCTACATTTTCTCTTTCAATTTTTATTTTAACCACCTCAGTCAGGCTTCGGTTCCCATCAGTCCTCTGAAATGGCTCCTTCCAAGGTCACCAATACCCTTCATGGTGCCAAACCCATAGTATAATCCCCAGCACTTACTTTACTTGACGTCATAGCCGATACTGACACAGAGCATACTTACTATTAAGATATTTACTTATTTTCTTAGAGACCCTTTCTTTCCTGGTTCTCTTTTAATTTCACTTGCCATCCTCCCTCAGTCTCCTTAAAGGATCCTTCTCATCTTTCGGGCTGAGTCCTTGGACCTCTTCTTTTCTCTGTCTAGACTCCCATGATTTCGATACTATTTACATATTCATGAGTTGTAAGTTTTTAGCCCCAGTCCCAACTTTTCCTCTCATTTACATAGTCATATATCCAATTCCTTAAGTGACCTCTCCTTCGTATCTAACATACATTTCAAACCTAACTTTACTAGTATCATGTTTTGATTCCTTACGTACTGCCCCAAATCTGCTCTTTTTCTCAGTCTTTCCCATCTCCATTCTCCAGTTGCTAAGAAAGAACCTTGAAATCATCCTTGACACCTCTCTTTCTCTCACAATCAACATCTAACCTATCACCATATGCTGTTGATAGTTTCAGAATATATTCATATATGCTTAACTTTTCACCACCATTCTCTTTTACTCTCAAAGGTGTTCTGATTAGGATAATGGTCATCTTAGTTACCACCTTAATCCTTTTCACTATGATCTCTCTCTTGGACTGTTGTTATTAATTCTCACTGGTCTCCTGATTTCATTATTTTTCCCTACAGCCTATTCTCCACACAATAGCCAGTATGAACTTTTAAAAATATGTCATCAAGCCACTTTTCTGCTCAAACCCTGCAGGACCTTCCATCCTTAGTCAAAGTTGGCTAGATTATACTACAGAAATACATTCCAGTGGTGAACCCCCTAGAGGCTCTCACTTGTGCAGCATGTCCGTCGTGTGTCTGTTTGGGAAAAGGAGTGGTTGATCTGTTCCCTTTCGTCCCTTGGAGACCCAGGCCAGTAGAGACTCTAGATTGTTGTAGCTCAACCACTGGGAACTGTAGCATTGTTGATTTCTCAGGCAGGTGAAGAGAGAGGATAAAAAATTCTGAATGACAGTTTTAATGCCTCAGCTCAAAAGTAACACATTAGTCCCACTCGTATTTCATTGGCCACATCTAGTCAAGGCTAAAGGTCTTGCCCAGTTGAGAAGTCTGTTTTTTTGACAGCCCAAAAGGAAAGGAGAGCTAGAGATTCATTACCATACATGGTATTTCTACTTCATCTTACTTAAAGTAAAATCCAAAGCCTCTGTGATAGCCAGAAGGCCCAGTCTGCTTCCTGGATAACTCTGGCTCCATCGTCTACAGCTGTCTTACTCCTTCACTCTAGTCTAGCCATTCCTGCCTCCTTGTCGTTTTCAAACACTCTGATCACATACGTCTTTCTGGAATGAGCTTTCTCTGTATGTAGGGCTGGATCCCTCATTTCTCATAGGTCTCTGATCAAAAACATCTTATTAAAAATACTATTACTACTCTATATAAAATAGTACCTCTCTGTCCATTTCAGCCTGGTTTATATTTCTTCATAGCACTTGTTTCTACTTGAGATATTGTGTTATTATATGCTAATTTATTTTCTATATATTCTCACTAGAATATATGCACTTTCAGAGGAAGGATGCTGTCTGGTGCACAGTTACATACATCCAGTCCGTAGAACAGTGTCTGACACATATTTTAGGTGTTCAGTAAATATTTATTGAATGAATTAATGAATAAAATAATTTATAATTTAAATTCTAGCAGTGATGAGCTAGTCAAGAGGAGAGAGCAGGGAAGAGGGCTGAAGGAAGGCCTTCTGGGAACACCTTTTGAGAGTTTGCTAGAAGAAATGCATTCACCAAAAAAGACTGAAGTGATGAGAGAATCAGAATGTGCTATGTCATGAATGTAAAGATAAAATGGAAATTTAAAGACTGGGTGCTTGCAAGGCTGAATACGATTAAAAATGTGTAGAAAACACTGGATTTAGTTAGATAATAAAGCTGTGAATATTCTGGTAATCTATTGCTGCATAATCAGTCTTCCCTAACTTAGTGGCAAAAAGACAACCGTTTCATTATGCTCACAAATTCTTTGAATCAGGAATTTGGTCAAGGCAGAGACAGCAGATGACCTGTTTGAGGTCTCCAATGGTAACACTTGATTGGCTTATAGTGACTTGAAGACCAGAGCTGGCATCATCTAGAGGCTTTGTTCTCATGTCTGGTGTGTGGTCTGCCATGACTTGCAGATGGGGTTCGGCTGGGACTGTTGACCAGAGCAGCTCTAGGTGACATCTCCTCTGGCTTGGACATGTTACAGCTTAGTGCCAGGGTTGTTTCTAAGAGAAAGTGTCCAAAGACACCACACCACATGTGGTGGTGAGCTTTCCAAGGGAAACAGATGTAAGCTGTGTGGCCTTTTCTAATCTAGCTTGGGAAATCACACAGTATCATTCTGCTGCTGCAGAGTGCCGGGTGCAAGCAAGTAACTGAGGCTGGCATAGGTAAAAGAATCAGACTCACAGGGAAGGGAATCAGACTTCATCTCTTGATTGGTGGGTGGTAATATCACACTGCAAAAGGACATATGAAAAGGGAGATTTCATTGCTTCCATCTTTGAAAATACAATTTGCCCCAAATGGAAACTTTTGAAAAAAAAAAAAAACTACTTGTGTATGTAGATTTCTCTTCAAGAAGCTTGGTGGTAAAAGACAGAAAAGAGATGGAAATGGATTGGACTTAGAATGGAATACTTCAAACTCCTCACTATCAAATTAAAAAAACCAAAGAGATTAACTAAAGACGTTAAGCGACCTGCACAAGGGCACACAAGGTGGGGTAAAGATAGTTTCCAGAAAACAGTATTTGTAAGTTCTGCTTTCTGCTTTCCATTCCTGTACAGTATCCTGGGATTCTGTGGGGGTGAGGTGATGAAGAGTCCGCTGTGTGCAGGGTGAGGTGGGAGGGAACCGAGGTGGACCCAAGTCCCCTCATCTCTGCTTCAGCCAGAGCAGCTCTGAGTTGATCAGTTCTGTGTGGGGTTCCATGAGGGATTTTACTGTGAGAAAGGGTTTTACTACTAAAAATATTGAAAACAATGGAGTAGATGTTCTCAAAGTTCCCTGCCATTTCCAATTTCTGTGTTTCCATTTTTAAAATTTCCTCTGTGGTCCATAACGTGACAATGACAGCAATTCCACACATTAGAGGCATGGGCAAGGGGAAGAAGAAAGTGAAAAGCACCAATTGTTCAAAATCTTTACATACAGAGCACTGGCCTGGGATCCTTAAATATGTGATCCCATTAAATGCATTTATTACTGCAAAGTAGGTGTTATTATCCATGACTTATCGGAAACCAGTGTTTAAAGAATTTAAATCACTTATCTAGTGTCACCCAGTGATTCAAAATTAAATTAGTTAGTCCCGAAGACTGTTCTAACAAAAATGGAAATTGGAAAAAACATGTATTTATTGGAATTGATTGCTATGAGTAAACTCGTTTAGGTGTAAAATTTCTTATGCGTTTGGTAGAGGTGCAATTAATACATATTTGGCCCACTGGAAGCCGAGGCCAAAGCTGAATATCACAATCATAGAATTAAATTCTGAAGTTGATAATATGTCTAAGCTTTATACATTTTTAAATTATTAAATTTTATTATTAAAGTATCAAGAACTCAAAGTTGAAATGTTTAACATTGTTTTGTAGGAACAGTAACTTCTGTGCACTCTCATCTTTTAGAACGCGCCTGCAGGCAGTCTGCGTAATTTGTGACACAAAATAGATGTTCACTGTCCACCAAAGTTGGTGGGCAGGCAAGATATTTCAGGGTATACATATTTCTCTCAAACCTTCTTTTTTATACTTTGTATTCTTTATATTTGAATGGAAGATGATTTAAAATAAATTTTTTAATATTTTATTTAATATTTAATATTTAATATCTGTGATTATAAACTAAATAATTCTGGAAAGATTAACATTGGAATCTCTACTATTCTACATTACTATTTATATATGTTACCATTATTTGCATTTCATAAAAATTTTTGGATCAAATAGATTACGTTTTTCTTAAAGTTATCAAGCTCATGTGTGTTTTTAAAAAAATACATATTAAATTCAGGTATGTCCCTATCTGTTTAACCCTTTGGATGTTTTTAACCATTTTAGATATAAATTTAGCAACTTGCAATATTAAATATAAATTATTGCACCATTTTACTCTTAGAAAAATACATTTGCATTAGTGACTGAAATAGTTGTTTAATATATAAAGCTCATAAGGACATTTCCTCCAAGTTACATACTCTTTTTTTTTTTTTAATTGAAGTATAATTGGTTTACAATGTTATGCTAGTTTCTGGTGTACAGCATAGAGGTTCAGTTATAAGTATATATACGTATTCCTTTTCATATTCTTTTTCATTATAGGTTATTACAAGGTATTGAATATAGTTCCCTGTGCTGTACAGTAGGACCTTGTTGTCTGTCTGTTTGGTGTAGAGTAGTTAGTATCAGCAGATCCCAGACTCCCAATTTATCCCTCCACCTGCCCTTTTCCCCTGGTAACCATAAGCTTGTTCTTAAGTTATGTATTCTCATATTAACACTGGATCCAAATGACCTGCTGTCTTTAATTTATGTTACTATTGTGATTAGAAATGATGGTTATCTACCCATTCATTACATGATCACTGATCAAACACAAACTCAGTGAGGCCAGAAATAAACACTGAGGTAGGCTTTTGACTATTTGGCTTTCTCAAGGCCACGTCTGAAGCCAACCTTAATAGCAAATTTGGGCTTAATACCAAGGCTGAGGCTAAACTTTAGTCCAGCCGCTATCAAATGCCCATCTCCTTAGAAAAACCCAAATGCCCAAAAAACAGTTCAGGGGCCAAATGCATCCTGAGACCTTTTTAGTTTTAAATAGAATTAATTAATACCCACAAATATCTTACCAATGTGGCAAGACATTTGAATAAGCTTAATTTGAAATTGTAATTGGGAAAAGAAACAAGAACATTATTAATTTATTCAAGAATATATTTGCATTCAGAATCAAACTGTCCATGTAGAGTCATTAGACGGCTATTCAAATGTTTATATATTACTCAGAGCTCACTGGAGTCACTATTAATTCTCTTTAATTAAAATTCTGACATTTAACGTTGAGAGCTACCGTTAGTCAGGTCCAAGAAATTTGATTGAAATCAATTTGATTAGTTAAATTTATTGAATGCAGCTTAAAAAAATTCTTGAGAACTATGTATTTGGTTAATTTATGAAAGGGTAACAAATAATCAGATTGAAAGCAACTTGACCACAAATGAATTGGCCAAGACAACAATTCTATTAAAAAGTTGATCAAAACAAATAATTTAGATACTCTTTTCTCAAATATTGATTATCTTGGTAAAATAGTTTTTAATTTTGTAGTTAAATAATTACTCCTATTATGCATGTTACTGTGTACATTTACATAAATAAATTTTATCATTTTGGTTGATTAGTGTTATTTTAAAACTTATAATGGACTGTACTTTATTATCATGACTAGTGAATAACTAATGTGTCTCATGCATATGTGGAGTTATGACCATGTGTTTTGGCGACAATTATTGATTAGGAGAATGGATGTGGAAGACTAAATGTGCACTTTAGCTATGTAATTCTTTGCCTTTGCAACTCTGGAGTTTCTAGTCAAACGGCAGGTAATGAAACTGGTCATATTGATTATGATAATAATTGTAAGACGATAGTTGACTTTCTTTCAGTGTTATTTACTAGGTTATCAGATGATTGAGAGAAAGTAAGATTTACTAAATTTACTCCTCTCTCTTGGATGCTTAGAACTCCTGTGAAACAAAAATGAACTGATCAAATGCTGCTGAAGAGAAACTAAACCACTAGGTAGGTTAAGTATAGGAGTTGTTTCAAATGAGTTCACTGAGTTTTCAGATGCCATCGTTAAACTGGTAAATAATCCTTAATACACTGTGGCAAAAAGGACTGAGGTCAAAAAGGTGGACATGGACACATTTAATAGAACTAACTTATATCCATCTTAATTAATGTCCTTATTTTCAAAAGTGAGAAGTAGTTGAAATGGACCGTCTTTTGGCATAGCGAGTTTTCTGTTACTGGAAGTTATCTAAGCAAGAATTGAAGACCTGTCTGTTGAACATGAACTAGGGACTTATACATTATCTAGTAATTCAAGTTTCTCCCAAAAATGTTCCACAGAACAATATTTATAAAATATGTTAACACATGCTGTGTTTAAAGTGTTTTGATGTTCCATTGCTAGGAGAAAAAGAGTTAAACATGTTCCTTTATTTCAGGAATACTCTTATTTTCAATAAGCTAATATGCCCTGTGACTCTTAAAGAAGGGAATTAATTTTAGGTGTTTCCCCAACTTTTTTGACTTTGCTGCCCTTTATTCATATCGTACAAGACTACTGCCTATCCAGTTAAACACACATCAGGCCAGGGAACAGCAAATCACACTGTTATGTAAAGCTTCTTACAGCTCTAAGATTATTTGAATGTAATCATTTTTTCAAAGTGGAACTACACATTTGAAAGGAAAATAAAACACGCATGATGTCTAAGAACAAACAGTAGTGGAGAAGCCCTTTCCTCGATAATATACATGAGCCTTTTGGAATCACAAAGGTGAAAGTTCAGCAACGTGACTATTCAGGATCATACGCTTTGAACAAGATAGAAGGCTAAATCTCGCTCCTAAAGTTCTGAAGTGACGTTGGAGCTCTGTGACAAGAATTCATCAAGACGGAGGGTTCTTCTCCTGGGTGCTCCTGCTTCCCAGTGTGACCCCTTCGTCTTCATGGGCCACGATGGCAGAACAGGGGAAGGAGAGGCTACTGGCTTTACGGGCACGACGTGTCAATTGCCCGTAATACTTCTCCCAGCGTCTCTTCGGCCAAAACTAAACCGTAAAGCCACCTGCAGCCGCAACAGGCTGGGCTTGGTTCACGCTGAGTAGTTATGTGCCCAGCTGAAAGTTGGGAGGCTGTCTTACTCTAAAAGAAGGCGAGCGTGGATGTTGGAGGACAGCCTTCAGTCTCTGCTGTGTGGGCCATATTGCCAGTCCAGTTTCTTCTGATGATGTCATATTTGGCCTCTAAAAATTAAGGCTCTGTTTCTCTATCGACATTCTGTCGTTCCCTTAAGTATATGTCATAAGATTGAAAAAAATCTAGCAAAGTATAAAATGTTAATAATAGAACTGAGAGAGAAATTATGAATAAATGAAGAAGTAGGCACAGTCTAGACCATGCATAATGTATCTTGCTGTGAGTCAAAGCTGACGGTAATATTTTGCATTTAAGCTGAGATTCCCTGGCCAGCGGGAAATTAATCTGTACTGTGTCAAAAAGCCACATGGGCTGCCTGACTCAGAGCCACTCAAATATTCATAAATTATTTGCTTTTTGATGGTATTAACACTTCGTATTTTTTAATATAACATAGTTTCTAAGCTTAGAACTGTTTGCCAATCTCCTTTTTTTTTAATTTCAAAACTTTTTTGTCATTTGCTATTTCTAAGATTGCATATTTCTTCTAAGTATTTAATGAGCACTTTGCCAGCTCTTTTACATCTGTTTTCTCACTTAACACACGATTTCAAGTTTACAGATATATGTGTCTGTGTGTGTGTGTGTAGATTAATTGATAAGTAAGTGTAAGCACTTTCTCTGCGTAGAACTGGGCTAAATACCATGGAAGATGTGAGCAAGAGTGGCACTTGGCTACCGTCAAGTTGTATGCTACGTATATTCTAAAAACAGAAACCATAGAAAACCAGAAAACTTTCTAAAGCAAAATGCAAATTATAGGACTAGTGGGCACGGTGTTATTTGCTTGTCTGGACCTAACGCTCATCATCAAGAAATGACTTGCTTTCCATAGCTGAAAACAAAGGTGTCAGAATCCTGCATCTCACTGTCATTGCTTCAGCGCAGGGTTCTGTATTAAGGAATGGAAAGCCTGTCAGAAAATTGCTCAAAGAAGATACACAAAATAACTTCAGATTTCTCTGAACTTTCATCAGTCCTTCCACAATCAGTGCAGCTTTGCATATATTCCGTTTATATAGACCAATGGTTTATTTATACCTTATTCAGAATAGAGGTGGAAGGTCTTTTTTTTCCCTTTAATTTTCCCTAATAGAAAAGGGGGTGGCTGTGTTCCAAAATAACAGTTAGAGTTGAAATTTGTGCTTTAATTTTTTTCCCCACGTTTTCATTCAAGATCCTTGTTGCTTGGCCACCTTGTAAAGATGTATTGCTCTGTCCATTTTATCTCTGCCAGTTTTTTTGACTCACTGTAATCTCAACACTCAACTGAAACTGCTGCTTTAGAGGCTTCCTCTTCCCTTGACGTCTCTCCCCTCGCCGCCTTCTCAAACCTCCCCTCTCGCTAGCCCTTGAAATACAGCAGCTGTTTCCTCCTCACAAGCCAGCACGGCCTCTTAGCTTTCCTAATTCTGTTAATGACACTTCTCTTCCCTCTCAAGCAGGTTTGAAATGTCAGAGTCATTTTCTTTTTTTTTTTTTTAACATTTTTTATTGATTTATAATCATTTTACAATGTTGTGTCAACTTCCAGTGTAGAGCACAATTTTTCAGTTATACATGAACATATATATATTCATTGTCATATTTTTTTCTCTGTGAGCTACCATATCTTGTGTATATTTCCCTGTGCTATACAGTATAATCTTGTTTATCTATTCTACAATTTTGAAATCCCAGTCTGTCTCTTCCCACCCTCCGCCCCCTTGGCAACCACTAGTTTGTATTCTATGTGAGCCTATTTCTATTTTGTATTTGTGCTTTGTTTGTTTGTTTGTTTTTAGATTCCACATATAAGCGATATCACATGATATTTTTCTTTCTCTTTCTGGCTTACTTCACTTAGAATGACATTCTCCAGGAGCATCCATGTTGCTGCAAATGGTGTTATGTTGTCAGTTTTTATGGCTGAGTAGTATTCCATTGTATAAATAAACCACTTCTTCTTTATCCAGTCATCTGTTGATGGACATTTAGGCTGTTTCCATGTCTTGGCTGTTGTAAATAGTGCTGCTATGAACATTGGGGTGCAGGTGTGATTTTGAAGTAGGGTTCCTTCTGGATATATGCCCAGGAGCAGGATTCCTGGGTCATAGGGTAAGTCTATTCTTAGTCTTTTGAGGAATCTCCATACTGTTTTCCATAGTGGCTGTACCAAACTGCATTCCCACCAGCAGTGTAGGAGAGTTCCCTTTTCTCCACAGCCTCTCCAGCATTTGTCATTTGTGGACTTTTGAATGATGGCCATTCTGACTGGTGTGAGGTGATACCTCAGTGGAGTTTTGATTTGCATTTCTCTGATAATTAGTGATATTGAGCATTTTTTTCATGTGTCTATTGATCATCTGTATGTCTTCCTTGGAGAATTGCTTGTTTAGTTCTGCCCATTTTTGGGTTGGGTTGTTTATTTTTTTCTTATTAAGTCGTATGAGCTGCTTATATATTCTGGAGATCATTTTCAAGTCATCTGCATCATCTGTCTCGTGCAGTCAGTTGTCCTGCTTATTCCAGGATCCATGCCCCCAATGTGTCTCTTATCTGCCTGGATCCTCTGTTCCATTCCAGCCTGGTGCAGGCCCTCATTATTTTTTAACTGATGCTCTATCCTGTGCTCTTCATCTTTCCCATTAACCACGGTGACTTTCAAGTCGAAATCCCTTGTTCTCTGGCCATGCCTCACATCCTTACCTCTGCACACCCTTATTCACTGTTTTCCCCCATAGAATGTTCTCTTCCACATATCCAGTTATTGAAATACTACCCACCTATAAGACTTATGGTTATTTATCTGAAAACATTTTTTAAAAGATGTTATAGATGGGTTAAAACATACAGTATTATAACCAATTTAAACTCTTTTACATGGAAAACATATTCTCAAAACTTAGTGCAATAAAGTTGTAATTTCTCTTAGGACACTAGCCATGTCTTGTTCATATCTCTGTTCCCCAGAGTACTTTTCACAGTTTCAAAATGGAAGTTCATCAAGTATTTGTGAATGAATATGTGAATAAATTTAAGACTTGTTGGTATTAGTGGACCCTAACTGTAAAGAATGGCCAAAGACCTAGTCAGTTACTTTGAGAATAAGCTCCTCATTCATTTTCTAAGGTGTGCTTTATTTCAATTTTCTGAAAGAATAAGGTGTTAAATTTTTTTTTGAAGTAAAATATAGATGCAGATCTATCGTTTGGCTAGAGGAGATAATATGAGTTAGTATGCTTTTTACTGCCAAGTGCATGGCACTGTTGAACACCTTAACCCAAAATGCAGGCATAGAGAGACCAAGAGTACCTTCACAGTTGTATTATCTATGGATGCTGTACAAATTACAGCGGACTTAGCAGCTTAAAACAATTCACGTTTATTATGTTATGGCTTCTGTGGGTCAGGAGGCCAGACACAGTATAACTGGGTTCACTGCTTCAGGATTTCACCAGGCTGCAGACCAGGTTTTGGCTGGGTCTGTGGTCTCATCAGAGGCTCAACTGCATAAGAATGTATTTCCAAGCTCACTCAGGTTGTCGGCGAATTGATTTCCTTACTGCCTAGGGTTGTGGCTGCCCTCAGCTCCTAGAGACTAGCAGTTCCCTGGAGTGTGAGTTTTCATTTCCTGACAGCTTGCTTCTTCACAGCTGGAAAGGAATAGAGACTCAAGACCCACTCTGCTAGCAAGACAGGGTCTCATATAATATAATCATGAAGCGACATCCCATCACTTCTGCCATCTTCTCCTGGTTAGAAGCAGATCATGGATATACCCATCCTCAAAGTGAGGTGACTCTACTAGGTTGTGAGCAGCAGTAGGTGGTTATTTCAGGGTGCAATTTAAAATCTTGCACCACAATGATGGCTTTGGGCATGTGGTTCCTATTTGTTCATGCATAAGTCCTGCCTCAGGTTTTCCTGTAAATTATTCTAGGAACCATACCTCCACCTCTTTAAAAAAAAAAAAAACAACTTTCACGCCAGATTCCCACTGACAGG
Source organism: Camelus ferus (assembly GCF_009834535.1). Classification (NCBI taxonomy): domain Eukaryota; kingdom Metazoa; phylum Chordata; class Mammalia; order Artiodactyla; family Camelidae; genus Camelus; species Camelus ferus. The sequence goes on from NC_045707.1 coordinate 21,676,386, forward strand.
ATATAAACATTGAACAACCTGATGGGTTTGGAGGGGGAAGGAGGGACTAGCTTTATTTACTGTTTGTTTCAAGGACTGTAACCACTGCAGAGTTCGTACTAAGATTTCTAAAGAGAATTTGTAACGGTATGGGGTGCCAAGACCAGGACAGACCTGAGGTGTTATCTGGTACAACTACTCATTTTACTGACTTGCTGACAAGCGTGCTGAGAGGTTGAATGGTTTGTTGAGGACTGAAGCTGAATTTGTGACCTACTTGGAGAACCTGGGTCCTTAGCAAAGTTAATGAGTACCCACGTTGAAATTACTCCAGTTAAATAGAGTTTACAGAGATTGGCTTTGATTCAGAAAATCTAGTTTTCAAACATTTTTAATGACCATTTCTAAATTGCTATAACAGAATGAGAAATTGCACAGATATCATGCTTATTTTGGTACACAAAGAATAAAATTAAAAGATTCTTTTACACAATTTTTAAATGAGATTTTTAGTGCACATGCTAGCTGTTAGCTTGTAGAGTAAAAAGTAACTACCATGGTATTTCCTCAGTTAGATGTAACTCTATGGAGAACACATATGGAATGAACAAATAGTCAAAATTATCAATTATGAATACTTGATATGACCCTTGGCTCTATTCCTGGCTGTTTCTGATCCTGGTTAGGTTCTACTCCTCGGAGTGTACGTTTGTGCTTTCCTCAGCGTAACTCATTCATTTATTTCCTTAATTACATACTGATGCACCTTGGTATAAACTACATACTAGATGTTGTACTGGCCCTAGGAATATGAAGGTGAGGACCTAGTTCTTAATTTTAAGTGTTGCATAGTCTACTGGGGAAGAAGGAAGAATAACAAAATAATCACACAGTTGCTGAGAGTGTGGTGATAGAAACTACGCCCTGAGGCAAGACCACAGGCTGGAGCAGTTCCTGTACCTGAAGAGTCGGCGAGACCTCAGAGAAGTGACAGTCAGCACCGGGAAGGGACACAGGGAGCAAGGACCTCGCGCTCTCTACTGGTTTCTTTGTTGTCTGGCAGTTGTACCTTCTGCATTTTGACTCGACATAGTTGCATTTTTATTCTGATTTAGAATACTTAGGTGGCTTTGAAGTTCTAATAGGTTGGAGTTAAAGGGCAGAGACGGAAGCAGCCTCATTCGTTTCCTTTACTGCTCCCAATTTAGTGCCATTCAGGACCTCAAGGCAAATGGGCACTTGCGCTGGTAAGTGTCTGATAAAGAGGTGATTCATTTTAGATCTGCAGTGCTTAAGTTACACGATTTAGGAGATGAAAGAATCCTTTCTTAATATTTTGAATTCGTGTTTTCTCATCATCAGCAAAGAATAAGATGAACACTTTACCTATAGTGGCCACATGTTGAATTAGCACACAAATTAATTTTATCTTTTAGTTCAAATGACTCCTTCCTAATGAATGAGAAAGTATCATTTGCAAAGTATATTCAAAAGAGAGATTTTTCCATAAAATCTATCATTAAATTTCTTGTATGTATTGCTTTATAACTGATTTTCAGTTCTAGCTAATTTTTAAGTGAGTTCATTTAAATCACACAGATAGTGATTATCTGTAAAATCGGGCTAACAATTCCAATTTACTCTATAGGTGGATTGGAATCTCAAAAATGATAATGGCTAGGAAAATTTTTCATAACTTAAAAACTCTACAGAAATGAAAGTCATTCAAGACTTGGAAAATTAAGCTCAGAGTTTTCATTTCTTAAGTTTTGGAAACAGGTTTTGAGGCATGGCAGAGAATGAGTTGATTTTTTAAAATGCTCTGAATTTAAATCCCATTGAAGTCAGTTACAAATGATTATAATTAATATTCTCTTGCAGAGGTGCTGGTAGATTTTTAAGGATGGAAGATAAATATGTTATTAGAGTTCTTACTCGCAAATTTATGTTACTGAGTCACAGTCCAAACGACACACAGAATTTCCTAGAACAGCTCTGAAATAACACAATTTCTAAAATCTCTCTCTTCCCCCTTCTCGTTCTCTCCACTTGCCTTTCTTCTTCCCTTTCTTCATTGCAACCCACTTTATTGAAAGATAACACTCACTAGGCTATCTGAAAACTCCCATTTAGGTTCTGGAAGATAACTTTAACTGTGGGTGTATTTTGGTTTTCTTTTTATTTCCTAACCTCTTCCTAGATTAGCTATTAAAAAGCACAAATAAAAATAGGTTCCATCTAATAAAAAACTGAGAATTTTCAAGCCATTTACCTTTATTATAAATGCTTAATCATCGGTATGAATATATCAACATTTTATCAACATTTTAGCTAGAAAATGTAAGTCAAAGACATGTCTATCTTACATACAGCAATTAGTTCAGATTGCAATAAGATGCTTTAGTGCCCACATTTAATTGCATGGGGGTGTGTGTGTGTGTGTGTGCGCGCATGCCCTAATCAGGTGTCAATATTATAGGCAGTAAGTCTTTAGAAAAGAAAAGGAGCTAAGCATTGAATGAATGCCTACTGTGTGCAGGCAATAAAACAGCTGTTTCTCTCACTGACAAATCAGAGAAGCTACAGACATCTTCGCAAGTTTTAGTGTAATAGATACATCCATTGATTGAATAATATTTCAAAACAAAGAACAAGAATCTTTCTTCCTCTCTCTGCATGTGAATATGTGTGTGTGTGTCCTTTTGAAAACACAGAAACCCAAAACATAATAATAGTGCTAGAACTACCAGCCATCAGTTCTAGTCCTTTGTTTTATGTATGAAATCTAGAGAGGCCAGGGGAGTTTTCAATATTCCAACCCGGGAAAAGTGCTTGGGTTAGAATCCATCTCCTTTCCGCAGCAGAGTTATTTTCTCTGTGTTTTCACATTCATGTATTAAGAGTTATCAAATAACCAGTGAGCGCCTTGTTTAGTAGGGCTGAAACGGAAGGTGGTGTCATTAAGCTTGATCTTTTTTTTCTTTCCTATTCTTCTTTCTCTCTCTCTCCACCCTCCTCCCTCTGTGCTTTCCTGCCTTCCTCCTTCTCCAGCTCCTTTTGTATTACTTACTCTGACAGACGTTATTCTAGATATTGGGAGTCCCTAAACCTCACAATTAGGTAGAGTAAGGGAATCAGATAGAAAGGAAGAAAGAAATGAGACTGTTCTTTCTGAAATGATACTGTTACTGCCCATCAGAGGAAAGTGAAAATCAATGTAGGGATGAATGTAGATGTTACAGGTAACCTGAACTTGTATTTCTCACATTATTTGGATATGGTGAGACAGATTTAAGGTTAGAACACGACGCAATACTATTATCTATTGAACTATTTATACCGACACCACCATTGTATAAACATATCATGTTGAAGTAAACAAATTAGATACACTTTCATCATGTCATCATCAATCCACAGCAGACTGGAATCCTTGACATAGTAAGAGGCATTGGCAACTATTGGGGCAGGAGAAGTTGATGTAAATGCAGTTTTCTTCAAGAATTCAACAGTGATTAGTAAGACTTATGCAAACATTTTTTCCCATGATATCTGAATAAAATAGAGGCTCTTTTCAAGATCAGCTAAACTTTGAACAAAATTTGGAGACTGAATGAAGTTTCATTATTATTCCATAGATTTGTCCATGGATTTTTGAAAAGAAAAATATACAGTGATTTTGAAACTTAAAACTTTGGAGGGGAAAGTTTTTCCCTCCCAGATGTTGGTGCACTTACGAAATTTAATAAAATTTCATGGAAATGTGCACTGAAAAATGCCTTCCGGGACATTTGTCAGGTTCTCAATATCGATTCACGAAATGGAAACCAGAAGCTGTTCTGAGCTGTCGCCATTATGTAATAGATAGTAAACGTGTTTTCGACAAGTGAATGGTTAGCAAATTAGGCATCTGGATGAAGTGGAATTTTGGATTCTAAATTGCATAATTCACCCCTGAACATCTGCCAGAGGAAAAAGAGCAAAGATAGCATAGAATCTGAGGGAAGATAGAAGCTGATAAACGGAGTAATAATGCGGTGTCTAACAAGTTTTTGAGTTCAGATCCCTAGTATGTCTTCCACAACTGTACTATTTCTGTAATTATCCAGAGACATTTGGATTTGCATAAGAGGTATTCTAAGGACATGGAATTTAGCTGATTATATGAGAAGAAATCTGCTTATCTTTCCATTTTGCCACTGGGAAGATTTTACAAGGCCTAGAAATCCAGTGTACATTCTGAACTTGATGGTACTAGGTGGGTTAAGAGGAATTAAAAATACACTCTTTGATGTAACGTTTTCAGGTAATCCCAGTTTTTCTAGTATATTTAAAGACCTACAGTTTGAAAACTTTGAACTGTTTTTAGATTTATCAATGTTGTCTTCTCTGTTTCTCCCTTTTAGATCCAAGCTATTATTCCTCAGTGCTCTACATAAACCCTACTCCTTCTTATTGTTCTGTCTTTCACTAGGATAAGTAAATACAAGCATATTCCGTGGGTCAGATGTGCTGAGCATCTTCACTGCGCCAAATGCGAGTGCACGCAGTTCAGCAGTGATAATGGCTGGGTGAGGGCTAGGTTAGGAAGGGTGCTCTGGTTTCGAGGTAATGTACAAAATGGGAGAAGCAAGAGTTTGGATCCCATCCTAGCCTCTTTCAAATGTGTAAACTTACACAAGTTACAGTCTCTGAGTCTGTCTTTTCATTTCTAAAAATGAATATGATTATGTTTTTGAGGGAACTTGAATGAGATACTGCTCATGGGGCATTTCAATAAAACAAAAATTGGCACTCAACAATATTATAGTTTCCTTGCCACTCAGTCCTCCTTATCTTGTGGAATAGAATCTGGATATTGGAGCTAGAAAGGGGCTTATTGATCACTTAGTTCCGAGGCTGTCATGTGCTCCTTGGAGTCTCGTGAGTTGGAAGTCTGAATCTCAGGGGCCATCCCAGGAAAGGATGATGAAGCACCCAGTGGGGCAGAGCTCTGGGGTCCCATTTCAGCTGCGTCAGCTGGTGCTCCATGTGGGGCACTTTGTTTTATACATGGGTACACAATAATTTGAAGGAAGAATCTCACTATTTAATAAAAACTTAAGATCCACTAATTCTGTTCATCCCCCCCCCCCAACTTTATTGAGGAGAAGATTAAAACTCAGGCAGGTTATATTACTTGCCCAAAGTGAATAATTTTTTTTTTGGCACATTATCTATTAAAACAGGTAAAAGGATACAAGCCCTGAAATGCACAATTTTTATGGAATAGAGTTCGGCAGATTTATTTTGGTGAAGAAATGGAGAGATATGACAATATAGACCAGAGAGTGAGTTGAAGATTTAATGATGCGTAAGAAGGATGGAGAGAATGTGGTGGCTTTAGAAAAATGATCAGAGTCAACTGGCTGAACGTCCCCGTGGAGGAAGATGTGGGTTCCATTCTCATGGTGAGGGTGGCAGGCATCTGCTGAATTAGGAGGAAGAGTGATACAGCTGACGCTGCACGCATGGGAGAGCCTGTTTGGGCTGGTTGGCCGCCTTGGGTGTTGCTGAAGGATGATGGAAGCAAGAAGTGAAGGTAAACTGAATCACAGATGCTCTCCAGAGCCATCACTGTGATTTAAAGTTTCTAAGAAGGAAGTTTGGAGCATTTGGGGGGAAAAGTGCCTGGAGTAAGGTAGCAGTTAGTTGAATAGACTACAGAATTGTGTCAATATGTCATTTTGAGGTGGCTGATTTATGTTTATTTTGGTGATTTTTATAGATCACTGTTACTGCTTTTTGCTAAAATTCAGTCGTTGTGGCTTTTTTATGGCAGCTCTGCGCTGCACTAATCTGCATCAGAACTGGGAAGAGTTATGGCATCGTTTTTTAAAGACCTAGGGCAGATCTAGTTGCCACTTAACACAGAAAACATCTTTAAAGCACTAACTTCAAGATGACCTTTGGAGCAGGAAAAAATAAAAAGCTTACTCTCAGGTGGGAAGAATTTTTGTCTAGGATTTGATTGTGGATGTTTAAGATTTCCAGTAAGTCAAACCATATAATATACATTCTTCATCATGTATTCTTTGTCTCCAGAGCATATTTTGGCGCTTCAGTCTCTTGATGTTATCATGATGTATTGTCCTAATAGGTATTATTTCTACTATCGTAATAATTACTGTTTTATTATTTTCGCTTTATGACTGACGTAGCCCTGTCACATGCATACAGGACAGGAAGGTATGTTTATTCCCATTTACAGATTAGGAAATTAAGCCTCAAAAGTTACTTGTCAAGGTCCCCAGTCCTATTATGTGTGAGGTCAGGTTTGAAAATCTTGTCTTCATGTAAGCCGACTTTTAATTCACTTCATGTCTTCACGTAGTGTATAATGTATAGGAGACAATGTGTTTCTTGGTATTTTGCCATCTCAGTTGCTGTGTTTTTAGATATAGTCTCTTCAAATGGATTGAGAGCTATTGGAAAGAGCAACAAAATATTTTTTATTTCTTTTGGCCTTCCCAGTCTAGCACACAGTAAATACTCATTATTTGCTCATAGTTTTTCAAGGGCACACATAGCAATATATATCATAATAATAGCTATCTCAGTGCCAGATTCCGTGCACACAGAAAAAATAGGTATTAGGTAATATGTTTGTTTTCCAAATGCTCAGTCAGATGGGAGAACACAGGCAAGAAGTTCAGCAGTAATTCTGGCTGCTTCCTGTCCTACTAGTATCAGCTTAAATACTTCCTCGCTGGAGTCTTCTCTCCCCCACCCCAGCTAAGGTGCTCCCCTCCCCTGAACTCTGGTGTGTCTCGTCAGTGCCCAAGAATGACTTTTCCAGTTGCTTCATTTAAGCCAGCAGTATAGCATCTTCTCATCTTTTTCTGTTTGCACGAGCATAGTGCCATCTCTGACTCTGACCTCCTTTCTCCTTGAAAGGACCCTAGTGATTACACTGGGCCAGCTTTCAGGATAATCTTCCAATCTGAAGGTCCTTAACTTAATAATATCTTCAAAGTGCCTTTTGCTGTGTAAGGTAATATATTCACAAGTTCTGAAGATTATGGTGTGGACGTCTTTGTGGGGGAGAGGTGTTGCTCTGCTGTTTATCACAGTGATTAATGACAGTGATGAGTACAGACTCATTTTATAGTTGGGTATTGTTTAATACATTATGATTTAGTTAACTGATGGAATGCTATACAACCATCATGATGATGAAATTTTAAAAGTAGGTTTTACAACAGTAAGGGTTGTTTGGTGCTATTTTTGCAAAGCTTTTGTCTGTATCTATTTTCAAGGGCAAATTAGGGAAGGAGCTACAGAAGACTAGTTAGGTTATTTTTTGTATTTTATTTGTCTGCATTTTCTGAATTGTCTTCAATAAATATTTATTAAAAAAGGAGGCTAAAGCACAAAACAAAATAGCCATTACACTAATACAGGGGGAAAAAAGAGGCTTTTCAGATTTTACCCCTCTAGTTCAGTCCATGCCCAGCCATTAGATTTATCCAAGTGGTATAGAACTCTGCTGATGGCATCTGTCAGGCGCTTAATAAAGGCAAAACGTAGCTTAATAGTCACGATCACGATGAGCTGATCCCACCTTGCCTTTCTAGCTCTTTGCTCATCCAATTCCTATTTCTCATTATAGCATATTTTCGTCCACTTACAGGTTTTTCCCCTACCTCTACCTATTAAATGCTACCTATTGAGGAAGGCCCAGATTAAATGCGTTTTTTACAAAAATTGCATGCTCTGACTCACTACTGACAGAGACCTTTCTCATCTAAACGCTTACAATACTCTGTAATATTATGACATTTACCACATACTGTATTTTATTGTAGTTACTGTACGTGGCTTATGTCCCCAACTAGTTTTTAAAATGCTTCATGGCGTGGTTCATGCCCTTTACATATTCTTATTGCCCCCAGTCCTTGAATGTCATCATCCCCTATAAATAAACACTTTCTAATTGAATGAATGGTGAGCTTACAAATTTGCTTTATTCTTATTGGTTTGGATTTCTTAATATTCTCTTTATTCACTAGCTGCATGATTGTCTTCCAGTTGATGGGTATTTGAAATCCCCTCTCTGCCAGCTAATATCAGTGCAGTCTTGGGCAAGTCATTTAGCATCTCTCTGCTTTACACTTTTTAATGTTAGGGTTCTCAGAATTCATTGTGATATTACACGTAGAATGGCACGTCATTAAGCCAATGATGAACGTTAGACAAAATTCAAAAAATAAATGTTTATTTTGCGTTATTATTACTACTACTTGTGTGTTAATCTCTTGCCATTACCATTGAGAAATCTCCCTTTCAGAGAAATACTTATTTTTATTTATCTGCAAGTTATGTGGTGTTGATGCAGTTTTCCTTTACTGTGTAGTAATAATTGGACTAGATCGACTAAATTTACTCTAGCTGCTATAAAAAGTAAACCACCAAATCTTAATAGGTAGATACAATAAAAGTTTATTCCCACCACTTGACAGTGTCAGGAATAGTGGTAGGTTGGTCTTACTTCTCACCCGATCTTTCAGAAACTCAGGCTGACTAAAATCAGCTTTCTTCAACACCTGGCCTACAAGGTCACCTTAAGCAAACACTTCCAGCTGGCTGATCGGGGAAGAGAGAAACACCATTGAGGATTGTGTGGGAGACTCTTAGCCCCAGGACTTCCCTTGACTACAGCATGGGAAATGTAGATAAAAGGGAACCTGGGAAATAGAGTCTCTAGCCGGGCAGCTACTTGCCAGCAGCAACTCTGAAACAAGGAAAGGAGAACAAGGGTGACAGCCAGCTCATTAGGTGACAAACTATTTCCACCACATTATTTAAACTTTATTAATGCTTAGATGTTATTAGAGCGGCCACCTGAAAGTAATAGCAATCGTATTATGAGAAGCAGTAATTCTAATCTGTTCTTGGTTGCCAGCACTGCCTTCTCGATCCTCTAATCTTTCTTTGAAGCTACATTTAATCTCCTTAAATGTGCTTAAGTGAAAATATCTACATTTAAAGACACAAGAGTTATAATCTGAAGTTACATATGCTTTTTTTTTAAGAAACTCAAAGTAATGATTATGCCTCTTTTCAAACACTTAATCCCCCCTTAGAGATTGAGTAGAATTAATTTTAGAAAACTAGGTTTAAATTTGATACACTAAAATTCAGAGGCAGAATTTCTTAAAATATTGGGCAGGATTTATTTTGAGGATAAATATTATGGAATTCATTTACCAATATTTGGATAAACTTTAAATGGTAAAAGGAGAGGAACAGGAAATCTGTATTTATTTTTCATGCAAAGGAAGTCTCTGATCAGATGGTCAAGATGATGGGAGAGGAAATGTGGTTTCCAGGAGGAGTCTAACACGTGGAGAGGTGGTCTGTTATGTCTGCAGAAAGCTTTGTGGGATTGGGAAGTTGCATGGAAACCACCACCTGGAAATGTTGGAGCTTAACCAAGTTCAGTCAGCCCCTTGTGCGTAGAGGTATTGCCATCAGCCTTTTCCTGGCGGGGGGGTGGGGGGTGGGGGGGTGGGGGTGCTATTAAAGTTGAGACGGGCTTGGTAATTTGTGTTGATGGCAATAGAGTCAAGTAGGTTTGCAAGCTTACCCCCAGTAAGCTTTTCTGCATTCAATCTTAGGTAAAAGTTAGATTGCCCTGAGTATAAAAAAATTAAGATATAAAACTACTTAGAAAATCCGGTAATGTTGTAAGTTGGAAAATGTTGTAGGAGTAATTCTTTTTTAAATTAAAAAATGTTCTAATCATGATTCTTGTCAGTATCATGAGTTAGACAATAAATAATCAGTGCTTGTGCTATTCTTTTAGTAAAGAGCTATGTATAGCCTAATTTTATTATGACAAATGCCCTGAGACACAGTCAACTATACCTAAACCACATCTGGAAGAACAATCTCCACATGAATGTAGCTCATTGAGAAAGAAAATAAATAACCTCAAGAGCGATAACTAACATTTATTGATGCTTACTATGTGTACGACAATTTGCTAAGTGCTTTACTTATATTATCCCAAATAATCTTATAAGCACTGTTCTAATGCCACTTTAAAGAGAAGGAAGGTACTATCACTGCCAATATTTTAAATATGAGAAAACTGAGGCTCACATGGTGAAATAACTTGCCCACGTGTAGCTACGAGGCATTAGGGCTGCGATATGATGAATACAGCCTGACTTTTGAGGCTGCTCACCGAGCCCTGTGCTCTCTGCCTCTCCACAAGTGTGGACTTGCACACAGGCACCTTCAAACTATGTGCTTTCCACCCAATCAGAACAGCTGAGAGAAAAACAAATAAAAAACAGTGAAAACAACATAAGGGACCTATGGGATAATATAAAGTGTGCCAATCTAGGCATAATAGGGGTTCCAGAAGGGGAAGAAACAACAAAGGGAATTGAAAAGGTCTTTGAAGAAATCATGACTGAAAACTTCCCAAATCTAAAGGAATCAGATATCCAAGTACAGGAGGCTCAGAGGGTCCCAAACAGGAAGAACCCAAACAGACCCACACCAAGGCATATCATAATAAAGAGGGCCAGAATCAAGGATAAAGAAATGATCCTTAAGGCAGCAAGAGAGAAACAAAGAGTGAGTTATAAGGGAACCCCCATAAGGCTCTCAGCTGATTTCTCTACACAAACACTACAGGCAAGATATATTCAAAAAAGATGCAGCCTAGGATACTCTATCCAGCAAGGCTATCCTTCAGAATAGAAGGAGAGATAAAGAACTGCACAGACAAGCAAAAACTAAAAGAGTTTAGCAACACTAAACCCATGCTGAAAGAAATATTGACAGGTCTACTCTAAATAGAAAAGAAGCAGGATGCTACAAAAATGAGAAACTCATAACTGGAAAGGAGATAACTGCCATGAATTACAGAAAGAATAAACACAAAATTGTAAAAGAGACATCTAAATCATTAAGAGTGAGAGAGGGAAGCAAGGAAAGCCACTGTGGAAAACAGTACGGAGATTCCTCAAAAGACTAGGAATAGACTTACCATAAGACCCAGGAATCCCGCTCCTGGGCATATATCTAGAAGGAACCCTACTTCAAAATGACACCTGCACCCCAATGTTCATAGCAGCACTATTTAAAATAGCCAAGAATTGGAAACAGCCTAAATGTCCATCAACAGACGACTAAGTAAAGAAGATGTGGTATATTTATATGATGGAATACTATTCAGCCATAAAAACCGACAACATAACGCCATCTGCAGCAACATGGATGCTCCTGGAGAATGTCATTCTAAGTGAAGTAAGCCAGAAAGAGAAAGAAAAATACCATATGAAGTTGCTCATATGAGGAATCTAAAAAAAAAAAAAGAAAAAAAGAGAGAGAGAGAAATAGACTCATAGACAGAGAATACAATCTTGTGGTTCCCAAGGGGGTTGGGGGTGGGATGGGGCCGACTGGGATTTTAAAATGCAGAATAGATAAACAAGATTATACTGTATAGCACAGGGAAATATATACAAGATCTTGTAGTAGCTCATAGCAGAAAAAAAAATGTGACCATGAATATATATATGTTTGTGTATAACTGAAAAATCATGCTCTACACTAGAATTTGACACAACATTGTAAAATGACTATCACTCAATAAAAAAATGTAAAGAATGTAAAAAAAAGTAACGTTTTCAAATAAAGTAAAAGACTAATTATTAAAAAACAAACAAACAAAAAAAACAAAAAAAAAACCCAAACGATGTGCTTTCACATAGCTCCAAGCTCGGGTGTCATTTGTGATTCACCTATTTCCTGTAACCACCATTTCTAGATGTCTTTGCCAGACTCCCTTTCCGCTTTGATATCACGGATCATTCATTGATGCCTTCATTCAGTAAACATTTACTGATTGCCTATTGTGCTGCAGGCACTGTGTGAGGATGAGACGCTACGGTGAGCAGGTACTGATTCACTGATTCCAGTTTTTCCCTCCAAAACCCATCTTGCATTACTCCTTCCAGACCAATAATCCCTCAGTGTTGCTTTTATCCTGGAAATTTAAACTCTGCTACTTAAACTTAAAGGCTTTTTGAAACATGAATCCAATCTTAATTTCCTGCTCAACAGCATGTCCTGTCCTCTCGTTTCTGCCTCCACGCTCTCATACAGTGCTTTGCTTCTCATGTTACCTAAACTCTAATCCTCCTTTAAGGTTAGTTTTCCCGTGGGGTCGCTATTCCCCATTAGATGGGGACTGCACACACATACAATTATATACCACTTTTTTATCTAAGTGATAAACATTTACACAGAGAGGTTAAAATACCAAAATAAAACTCATACGTTTTCCTTTCAAAAATACAACACAGTGTTGGGGAAACCAGCCGTCATTTTTGCCCCTTACACCTCAGCAATCATGTTGATGGTCGTTACCGCCTTTTCTCTATGTGTTTTGATTGCAGAGACTGTCTCTTACGTATATTTGTAGTTGGTGCTGTATATTGCTGAGTGCATAATAATAAGCAATTTAATATTTTAATTTGTTCGTTCTTTTGAGATGAAACCATCCGAAATTTAGGGTAAATCCCATCTCAGCTCTGGGGTCTATGAATAGGTTATTATCATATTAAAAACATATTGAGTTCTGCTTCTTGGTATCTCTGCACTTTCAAGAGGTAAAATTAAATACGTAGACCATTTGTACATTCTAGTGAATATAGTTTCTTATTTCTGTAAGTATGTATTCATTCTGGAAATTAAAAAAAAAGCATTGCCTAAGGCATCTTGATGGACATATCCTGCACAAGGGAATTGCCTAACATCATCATGAAATTGCCATGATCGTCTCCACCACAATATTAAATATTAAACAATATTTAACATTTAGGTATAAACAAAAGATTTTTAAAATATTTATTTGGTGAAAATTTGAAATGCACATTATGTGCTTGTTTGTTTAAAATATATATATAAATACATCATTCTAAATTTAGTAATATGTAATCTTACTAGTCATTGAAGTTTGAGCTTTTGAATTAAAATGGGATGTTTACACAAACAGTGATGAATGAGGTAAAGTGTAGAAATTTCACCAGTATGTGCTATGGATCTCGTCTGTTGTAAAATGCTACTTCTTGGAACTGCTAATAGATTTTTGACAAATGATCATTTCTTTTTTTATTTAGTGGCTACATATTGCAACCAAATGTTATATATTAGAAAGAATTTTGCCTTCATTCTACTTATTTTATTTCTTCAGGCACTATTTATTTTAAATTAAATTAGTAAATCATCTTTCAAATAAAATTTTGATCATAATATATATTGTCTTTATTATGCATTAATATATGTGCCCCATTATGGATAGATAAAAATAGCATTGTTAATTTTGTACAAGTAATAATCTTAGCTAGCATTCATGCCATATGCTGATTATTCTTTCAAGCTTAACTGGTCACGTATGAATGTGTGTATCTGGGCTTGTCCTGCTGGCTGGCTTACAATGTCAGATCATTTTTATCTAGAAATAGGAATGCTATGGGTATGGTAGAGGTAACTTTCCAAAGACCATTTGAATTTTGAAGTTTAGTTAATTTGGGTCTTGATTCTTTCAGTTATGAGCTGTATGATTTTAGGTAGTTACTTAATTTGTATATGCCTCAATTTTCTCACTTGATAAGTAGAAATAATAATAGATGCAAAGGGTTAATGTAAGGTTTAAATGAGATAATGGGCATAAAGCATTTAGAGGAATGGGACCTAGAAAGTGCTTCAAAAGTGTTAGAATTTATAAATTTTTAAAAGACTTCCTAGGAATAATGATTCCACAACATACGTATTTTAGGAGCTTGTTTCGTAGAAACTTAACTTGGCTCACCAACATTGGCCCAAACACATTATGTAAATGGCACCAGGATCATTGTCATACAAAATGCAGTTCCTGACTCAGTTCTCTGCCCCAGACTTGACCTAATCTGTTTCCTGGGTGCATGAGCACATGTTAATAAGTAGGAACTAGCTGAAGTGCCCCTCTACTATCTTTGTCTCTTGGAGAAGATCAAGGAGCGTGCCTGCTGAGCTCACGCAGGTCTCCCTGAACCTGAGGTTGTGAGAAGGGGGCAGCGTAAACCACGTGGCTTTGCTTATATCAAGTTCTTGACAGATACGCTGATGAATGCTTATGATTAGTGACAAATGTATTTGAAGATGGACATAATATCTTCTGTGTTAGCAACGTTAATGGTGAATTGGACACTTGTGTCAACTGCTTGTTAAATAGCGAAGGATTATAAAAGAGAAGTATCAGTCATACGTTTTTTTCATTTAAAGTAGGCAAAGCCATTACATTCCAGTCTTGACTTGAATGGGAAACTGTGGACTGTTAATCCAGGTCGCAGAAGAATTCATCTTGTCATTTGAAGATGTTGAGTGTTTCAAGTGGGACATTTTGAACAAATGGACGGAGTTCAATACCATCTTTCTTCGTTAACTTGCTGAGTGAACAATAATGAGTTTAATAATACGTTTCTTGTTCTGAGTATTTAGAGTTAACATATGCAAGATAAATATAATTACACTTGGCACATAGGGAGTGATGTGTGAATCTTAGCTATCATGATTGTTCTTATTCTGGAATATGTACTTTATTTTTGTTATTTCAGTGGTTCATAATAACATATCTCTTAAGAACTCATTTAGCTAGTTATGAAGAAAGAAGTTACTATGCTTCAGCTTGAAAAAAATTAGCAAAAATATTTAATATATCAACAAACTATAGTAATATATTAGAATATTGAGTAAAATCTTAGGAAAAAATCGTTGTATTTATATTCAATTCATGTATTTATGCCAGTATGGGGTTGACAACACTTGCATAAGAGAATTTAGAATAATTGTATTATCCATAAGATGTACAATTACTGACATAGTTTGTTGCTTTTAATCATAGAAAGGTTTTATTTGTATATGTAGAAAGAACAGAACATCGATGCTTAAATTTGGGAACAAAATTGGATGCAGAATCTGACTGAAATCCACTCCAGATAAAATCAGACAGAGTTTTGTGTTACTTGAGAGTGAATTTTATACCTTTGCCATCAGTGACTCCTCTTTTGCACTTTCTATCCCATTGCACGATAGAGTTACAGCTCTAAGGTAATTTCTCCCTGGTCAGAGACTTTGAACTAACAGAACTTTGGGCTTTAAGGCTGAATACACAGCCATGCTCCCTAGTAAGTCTTCCAGTCACTTAACATATCTTTGATTCTTATCAATTTGTTTGTCTTGTTTATCATTTGTACTCCATGGATAAAAGTATTGGTTAGATCTGTATTCTACAGGAAGGAAAATATTAAATAGTTATTTTATTTGTGCTGTCCATTCTTAATAAATGGAATAGATTGTTGTTCAAAGTTAAGAAGAGCTTTTAAAAGATGCTGGGAGTTTCAAGTTACAGTGCTTGTGGAATAGAACAACGCACACATGGCACTCTGACACTGGAAGTATGTAGCCCAGTGGATTCCTTTGAGGCATTCTTCATAACTGACATTGCACTGCAGTGATCCTTGCTGGCTTACAGTGTCTTACACTGAGGAAGATAAATGGCATCTCATTAACTTTTATCTCTTTTGCTCCATGTGGAGTCTGTTTCTGACCCTATGGCTTGCAAGTGCTCTCTTGAAGGTCAGCAAAGAACGCTGCTCCCTAAGGGTCCTCCGTAGCCTTTCTAAAGCATTTGACACAGATGCCTACAAACTTCTTCTCGAATCTGTCTTCATTTCTGTCTCTAGTTGGCATTATCCTGATTCTGCTGTATCTCTAAACATTCCTTCTCTTTGCTGCTCTGACTCCTCCGTTTCTAAAATTCTGCCTCACTTACACCCTCTGTCCTCTTAAAACTTCACAGATTTCACCACGGGAGCAAGACCTCCCAGCTCATTTCGCAGGCCAGTCAAGTTCCCATGTTTCCAACCAAGTGCTTGATGAATTTCTCCCTCAATATGGGGCTGTTCCCAGTAATTCAACATGTCCAAATAAAGTCCTCTCATGTTTTCCTCATTTCAGTTATTGAATCAAGGTTTCTCACCTGCAGCTTCTTCCTAATAAATATAAACTGCATAAAGCTGTCAAATTTACCTTCTGAAAGCAAGGTTCCAATTACGCAGGTTCCTTCTTCAGCGAGTTTTAAATTTGAATACTGAGTTCCCAGACCAGAATGTTACCAACTTCTTAGGGTTGTGGTAAAGATTAAAAGAGACATCATAAGGAAAGGTGACTTCTGTTACATCTGCCACATAGAAAGATGGTCAATGTATTATTTATGACTGTGGCTAACTCCATTATCTTCTGATCACTAATTTTATTACCTCAAAGATGTTCTGCTTTTTAATGCCATTTAAATTAATTCTATGATATCTTCTCAGTGATCATTTATAAAAAGATATCCATTACTTACCGTTACAAATGATAGTATCTATTTGTGAGCAATGTATTTTACTTGATTTTATGCAGCCTTAAACTAGAAGGAATATGAAAGATGAATATTTTCCCAGAGAATTGTATTAGAAACCCCAAACCATTTCTATTTGTCCAGATTCCACCACTTGGCTAAATCACTTTCCCTTCGGTATCCTTGGTTTTTTACCTCTAAACTGCAGATACGAGTGTATTTTCTGATTGTTCGCCTTATAGGTTTATGGTGAGTCTTCGATACTCGTCCTTCCACAGGAAGGCTTTGGTACCTTTGCCTTCTAGGAAGAGCTTCTATCCTTTGCCTCAGTTCTCACACAGGCACCTCTCAGAACTATCAAAATGTGATCCCAGGATAGGACCAACATCCTTAATAACAAAGTCTGAATTTTTGATAACACTTATTGTGTGACTTCTTCCTAAAAGTTATAATAATAATAATAATAATAATAATAATAATAATAATAATAATAAAAAATATAGTGAACTATAAACAGTGTTGTTATTTTTCACAAGAAGAAAAAGAGAAACAAACACATACTGTAAGAATCACAGACAGACTCTGTAATACTGTTGTCTGTCCACAAAGTATTACTATCCATCTGTGAGCTTAAAAGTGAAAAGTCCATTTTACTACCATGTTTGTTAATGATACTACCTTATGTGCAGATTTGCTACAAGTCATATAGAGATCCAGTAGAGCTGAGGATGGAGGAAGCTGTGTTTTTTATCTGCTTTTGTTTCTTGCTGAAAGTTATTCTGGGATATGCTGCTTCTTGCTGGGTTCAAACTCTTGGCACTTGGCCGTGTGAAGGGAAAATGGAGAATAAAATTTTGTGATGCTAAATGTTTCCCCTTACAGATCATATAATCTGTTATCTTAGATAACATTCTATAGAACAGTTTAAATATCTCATTATCTAGTAGATCTCTGTATCACTGATCTTTAATATCTTTTTATAAGACATTCAACAATATAATATGTAGTATGAGAGAACTTTGCATTTTGATGGTGGTTGTAGTGTCTGCTTATTCCTGTGCCTTACAGATGAACCACAGGCACCTAGAGTAGTCAAATTCAAAGACACAGAAAGTAGAAGTATGGTTGCCAGGGATTTGGCGGGAGAAGGGGATGGGGAGTAGTGTTTAATGGGTACAAAATTTCAGTTTGGGAAGATGAAGAAGTTGTGGAGGTGAATGGCGGTGATGGTTGCACAACAATGTGACGGCAATTAATACCACTGAACTCTCCACTTAAAAATTGCTGAACTTGTAAATTTTGTGTTAGGTATATTTTTCACAATAAGAAAAAATAATAATCACATTGTCAAGGGCAGTGTTTTCCAAACTGCAAACCACGATGCATTAGTTGATCATGAAAGCAATTTTGTAGGTCACAATCAGCATTTAAACAAACAAAAGAAAGAGACAAGAACAGAGTAAAACATATGAATGAAACTCATAGTAAGATTAAGTATTGTTCAGACTTCTGTTTGATGATAATTTAGCCAGTTAGTGTTGGGATGGTGATAATGGGTTGTTTATGGTGGATGTCTTAGCCTCTTTGTTAATGCCATATTTTGATTGATTGATGCCTATGACACACTGGTTATTAAATATTTGGAAAACTACCTCTGTATGTATGGTGTACTGGATCATGATATAAAATGTATTTCTTATTGTAGTTGATAGTCAAGACACACATTTCAGATGGGAGAAAGTCTAATTGACAGGCAGCAAACTCTTGCATCAACAAGTCCAGGGGACCTGTATCCAGCACGTGCCTGCAGCTTTAACTGAAGCATTGACAATAATGCTTTATCTGTCTCTGTGGCCATGGAGGGGTCTTGACTTTATGGAAGATGAGATCTCGCATTTAGAGACACATGCTCTCACCAGTGCTGAAACACTGGCTGAATAAAATGCCTCCCTGTAAATCCAGGAGGCTGAAGTCAGATGACTGAAAACTGGCCAGGTCCTAGCGTTTCTACATGAAGTACTCCATCTGTGGTTTTATGGTATTTTTTTTAACAGATTTTTGTGCCCAGCTGAGTCTAGACTAATTTGCTGTGTAATGCATATAAAGCTTTTCCTGAATCAGCAGCTATAAATCCATCTCAACTGTCCAGTGCAGCTCATGGGCAGTGTCTTGGCACATTTTGAGGCTTAATTTTGCTGGGTCATTAGTGCATAACTCTCTGGAGAATGCTTACTTGTTAGTTTTCCTTGATTTTTTTTTCCCCAAAAAGGAGAAGTCCTCCTTGACAGATGGCTGTTGCTGGTGGCTGGCAAGCAACCTGAGGGGTGAGGAGTTTTCCCTTCAGTCTTGTGCAGTGGGCCGTGCTCAGCAGTGTGGCTGTGGCAAACCACTCATTAGCCACACTTCAAAGGCTATTGGAGACACTGTGGGTGCGTGGTGCGGTGTGAGCTCTGCGCACTGTCCTACACCCACCTGGACTGAACAGGTTGATCGCTCAGTGGAATCAGCTCTTCCAAGGTAGCCGGCCTAACACCTGTGTGGTAAACACTTACCAAGAATTACTCTTTTGAATTCACAACTGCTCCCTTTTGAATGAGCAGTCTGAGAGTTTCATAATAGCTGTTGGAAAGATGTGCAGTGAAGTAGGTCCACTTTACCTGTGCCATTTTCTGGTTGTTAGATATGTTTCTGCATTGATATTTATGTTAAACTGTGCAGTCAAAAAATGTTAGATTCAGAAAGACTCCCTGTCATTTCTCATAATCTGGGAACAAGAAGATGCTTCACAAAATTGTTCAGAGCTACATTTATGACAGGTATGAAGATAAGTGAATTTTGTCATCTGTTCATCACAAAGACAGTAGCTGGACTTAAACTGCTAAACACTCAGGACTCTTCATGTCAAAGCACAATTTTAATAATACTGCCTTTCAAGTCTCATTGAAGTCTCTTGATTTTTCCCATTGGAAGAAGTTTCCTTCTTAGATGAACAGAATAATGCCATTTTCCCCTTGCTTTCTTCTTTTTAAAAATCTTGCCTTTCTGCCCCTTCCCAGTTCATCCTAGCTCCCAACTCCCAGGTAACCATGAATCTGCTTCCTGTCATTCTAAATTAGTTTGAATTTTTCTAGAAATTTATATAAATGGAATTCTATAACATACACTCTTTAAATCTGGCTTCTTTCTTTCAGCATAATTATTTGAGAAGCATTCATGTTGTTGCTTGTATCAATAGTTCATTGCTTTTTATTACTTAGTAGCATTATGTTGTGTGGTTGGACCACAAATTGTTTATCCTTTCATCTGTTGATGGCTATTTGGGTTATTTTAAGTTTTTGATGAGTATATATGTGTGTATCTGCTATAAACACTTATCTACAAGACTTTATACAGACAGACACTTTTATTTCTTTTGGGAAAACATTAGGAGTAGAGTGACTTGGTCATATGGTGTATTTGGCACTCTAAGAAATTGTCAAACTACTAGTTAAAGTAGTTGTTCCATTTTACAGTCCCACTAGGGGTGTATGCGACTTCTTGCTTTTCCATTTCCATCACATTATCACCAACACTCAGGTTAGTCAGTCTTTTCAATTTTAGCAGTTCTAATAGATGTGTGAGAATATATCATTGTGGTTTTGTTTGAATTTGATGTTTGGCATCCTTTTATATGCGTACTTGCCACCTGTCTTATGTTTTTGTTACTGAAGTGCTCCTCTTGCATATGTTTAGATAATCTTCCCAGCACCATTTGTTGAAAAGAGTTATCTTTTCTCCCCCAAACTGCCCTTGCATTTTTGTTGAAAATCAATTGTCCCTGTAGGTGTGGGTCTGTTTCTGGATTCTTTGTTCCACTCATCTGTGTTTCTGCCTTCATGTCAGGACAATATAGTGTTGATTATCCTAGCTTCATAATCAATTTTGATATAAGGAAGTATTAGTGTCTAACTTTGTCTTTCTTTTTCAAAGTTATTTTGGATATTCTAGATCCTTTATATTTCTGTAGTGATTTTAGATGCTGTTTGTAAAATTCTACCAAATCTCCTGCTAGGCTTTTGGTATCCATCAGGATTACAGTAAAGCTAAAGATTAATATGCGGGTGAATGGACATCTTAACAATGCTAAGTGTTTTGACTCTTGAGCAAGATATTATCTCTCTGTTGATTTAGATCTTTCTTAGTTTCTTTCCTCAGTGTTTTGTAATTTTCAGTGTATATGTCTTGCATGGCTTTTCTCACATTTATCCCTAAAATACTTAATAATTTTTGATGCTATTAAAATGTTTTTCAACTTCCAATTGTTGTTCATATATAGAAATACAATTTATTTTTGTATATTAATGCTGTGTCCTGCAACCTTTGCTGAACTCACTGAGTTCCAGTATCTTTCTGGTGGATTCTATAGGGTTTTCTATACAGATGATCATGAAAATACAGCTTTACTTCTTCCTTTCCAACCTGGATGCTTTTAATATCTTTATCTTACGTGATTGAACTATTCAGAACTTCTGGTAAAATGTTAATAGAAGTGGTGAGAGTGGACATCTTTGTCTTGCTTCTTATTTTAGGGAGAAAATATTACTCACTCGTAATTCTGCAAGGTAACTGTGGGTTTTCCGTAGATATCTTTTATCAGTTACTTGTTCTGTGTTTATCAAAATCATGTTTTCAGTTTATTAATAAGAAATGTTTATTCTCTATGGTATTTTTGTTATAGCAGCCCACACTAACTAAGACAGTCTCTTAGATTCCTTACTCAATGCCTTTTCCCCTCTTCACTTCCCTTTCTTTCTGTATAAGGTGAGCTTATTTCCAAACTCTCCCAAAAGAATTAAATTATGACCTTTTCTTCTCTCCTATTTTCTCTCCCTTTTCCAGAAAGGCTTCAGTCTCAAAGGAGAAAAAGCATGACCCCCCAAACAAGCCTCGATGACACAAGTGTACTGCTTTCATGAAGTGGCCATGCTATCTTTATAAGCCTCTGACTTCCATTTACTCTTCCATTTATGCATGATCTAAAGTTTGTCTTAGATTATTAAGTAAAAATACCACTATCACGATCTCCTCTGACTAAATGAACTATTAATAAAAGCCTTGAAATGAAACATTAATCTACGTAAATATTGAAAGGACATGCTTCTGTCCCTTCTTAATAACATTGAATTTTCTTTAAAAAATTAAATAGAGGGTGATGAATTCTTCTGTTTTTAGTGAGGTCTTGCTGATGATTTTGTCTTAGGACTGAAGACTCCAAATGAATTAAATTTAAAATAATTTAATATACTAACCACCTCTTGCTCTACTAGTTTGAAGAGTAAATCCTCTTGCCCACTTCCCTTTTCTGAAATGATTTTCTGTTAATGAAGTAAGTAATACCGTGTCTGGTACAGGAAGTGAAGAAGACTTCGTCAGCTTCCTGTCTGACATAGTCTTAGTGTTCATTAATTTCTACTCAACAAATGTTTATTGAATACCTACTCTTTGCCAAATTCAAGAAATCCTCATCTTAGTAGAGCAAGCCAGTTCTTAAAATAGAGTCTGATAACTGTCTACGTACGCTGGTAGGATACAAGAGGAATTGTCACAAGCTCTTAATAGACTTGATTCTGTCATAGATAATTAGACACGTGAGAGCAAAGCCTATTCATGTGAACTTGTCTTAGCCAACATAGGGAAGCATTATTCAACAATTCCATGTAAAATGAATACTAATTTCTGTATTCCTTACGATATCCCTTTATAGCTTTGTTTTCATATTTCTATTTGATCTTCTGTGGGCTCCAAACCCTTCAAACTTCTTGCCTTGGGCTGTCTGTCCATCAGGTAGGTAGTGATCTGTAAGCAGCATTTTATGTAAGTAGTTTTCAAACAGCTTATTGACCCTTTGATGTAAAAGTATATTGAGAACTAAATATGTAAAGCATTTTCTGCATAAATTCTCCATGAATAAATATTTTCCTCAAGCTTTAAGATTAAATTCTGGAACCTCCCAGAAAAAAAAAAATGTATAAATGCCAGCTGTGTTCATCATCAGGAAATAAAAGAACTCTTTGGAATGTTCCTAGGGGAAACAGGTTTCAAGTCTTTGCTACACATCTTGAATAAATAGAAAACAAATACATTTACCTCACCTAAGCTCATAAATACTGCATTATATAAGATGTCAACTTTAGTTAAAACCTCTTCTAAATAGTCCCTGAATTACAGAAGCACTTGAAACCTGATCAAATAACAAAAGATAGAGAAAAATCTTTGCAACCTAACTTTTTTTTTTTTTTTAAGAGTTTAACCTTGTACCTTTGGGCTCAAATGTTTACATGGGAGTATCGACTTTTTAGTGGTCATTTATATCACAGGATCCCTCCAGGCCCTAATCCCCACTGTTTCCTAAGGGAGACTCGAGTTCAGGAGGTAAAGAAAAAATCCAAACATGTACAAGAATTTTGTGAGCTTCATTGGTTGGTGAGTGACATGAAATCTCATCAGTTTCTGCTACTTCTTTTATTAGCAACTATGCCCAAGAAAAAGTAAAATTGCTGCTCTTCTTGATTTTTAATTGTAACTATTGTTATTTTAGCTCAATTATTTTGTTGTTGTAGGTTACGTCGACTGAAATAAAATCACACAACATGAGAGTTGTGGGTTAAGTTTTATTTGGGGTAAAATGAGGACTATAGCCCAGGAGACAGCATCTCAGATAGTTCTGAGAAACTGTTCCAAAGAGGAAGAGGGGAAACTCACTATTACATATGATTTCGGTGAACGGGGGACGTGCAGTCAGGCACACACTTAGGCAGAGGCCTGCCGCTAGTCATGAGGAGCAGTTGTCACCGTGAATGATTTTAGTGCTTTTCTAGATAAGAGAAGACACAAGAATTGGGGTCATAAAGTCTTCTCCTGAAAATATCTAACTATCTGAAAGCCTGTTCAGCCAGCTTTCCCAGAGCACAGAGTGCCTGGTTCCTAACCTCCATCCTGAACTCCTTTCAGGGAGTGTTGGAGTTCAGCAGCTGCAGTGGCTCGTGATTTAATCCAAGCAGAGTTAGATGGCGAGTGTCAATGTGATCCAGTCCTTGTAGAGGCAGATGGCAAGTGCCAATTTTTAGTTAGCAGTTATTTCGAAAAGATTTTTGTAGCAATGTATAATTGTGTTACAACGTTTTTCCCATAAGTTTCATTAACAACTTTAAGATAATATGTTTATGATTTATTTCTAACACTTTTATCACTGAGGGCTTTTTTTTCCAAAATAGTATTTGTAATGGGGGGGAATGGTAGTTTTTGCTTTGCCTGAGGCTGTGTATACACACACACACACACACACACACACACACAGACTTGATGGATGCTTGCCTTAGAAAGAAAAGTGGAAAAACAATGTCAGATTTCAAGTACAGTGATATTCTAAAATCTAAGCTACTTTATAAGAAATCGGAAATGTTTAATAAAACAAACCCTGAACATCTTCATTAATCAAGCCAAGCTTGGCTGCCTGTGTTTGCAGCTGCATGACAGAAATACCTCAGCCCCCAACTTCTTTTTATCCCAGCCCAGTTGGAGGTAGATGAGGCAGGCTCAGGCAAAACTTAAATCTTGTGAAATTTGTCTACTCTTGTTTTTCTGACTTTTTTCCTCCTCCACATGCCCCCTCCCCCCCGCACCCCCTCCACCTGTGTCCTTCTGTTCCTCTGACACTTCCTGCGCCTCAGTCCAAACAGGAAAGGATCTCATGATGACCCATTTATACCTACTGATTGGCTGAAATGCCTTTGCCCTGAAGCATCACCGCAGTCAGACTTTTTATCTCTGATTGGAGGAGAGGCCTATTCCTGGCTAGAAAAACTTCGTTTCCCTTGCAGGCTGGTGAGGGGACTGTTTTTGGAGAGCAAGGTAGGAGGAGGCCTTTGGGAGCCTCTGAAATCACAGTTGTCCTAGTCAAGCAAATTTGATTTAGACCTTGAGTTTTCAGTACCTAAGGAGATGCTCCACGGTAAGCCCCTGTGAAAGAGAAATTGTGTGGGACACGCGTTAAGAGGGGCAGGGGAGGCTTCATTCAAGACTGCTGCCTAGGGGAGAGACTGAACTCCACTGCATGCAAAGGCAGGAGGACCCTGAAACTCTGGGAGTGCAGGGTGAGTTACAGGAAAAGGACCGGAGGACACTGAGAGGAGACTGGCCAGCGCGATTATCTGTGGGCATCTCGTCTGCTAATAGGTGCAGATCAAAGCTCGGCCCTGCCCTCCCACTGAGACGGGGACACGGGCTGTAGCTTCCTTGATGATTTTATTTCAAAGGGATGGCTTCAGGGTCCTTGAGAAACACATTTCCTGGGTTGTGAAACTGGCAGGAGGCTGGGAGAAGATTTACATCTCAAAGGGGCAGAGGAAGAATTAACAATTGCAAATTTGCAATGGTAAATGCAGTAAGAAAAGTCAGGGGACTAGAGTCTGCAAAAAGCCTGTCTCAAGTCTAGTCAATCTGAGGGGAACTTGAGGCCCTCTTGTCATCCACCTTCCACACACGTTCTTTCCCTTTCTAACCTCACCTCCACATTCTCCAGTTGCTGAAGAACGTGAGGAAGGTTTCTGGCTCTCCGTGAATTTGATCGAAGTTCACGTGCATGACTGATTTGTTTATCTGCGATGCCTCTCCGGCCCGAGCACTGGTACACCTGTTGGCATTTATCCTTTCTCAGTACCTTGCGGGCCTTCTCTTCTGATTTTAATCTGAGCTCGGCCATCTCTTCCACGTGCGCTGTGCCTTGGAATCACATACATTACGTTCTGGGATATTTGACAAGGTTTTTGAGGGCATTTCAAGACTTTTCATATTGTAACTGTCCTTGTCTGAGGTCCTCAAACACACCTCTGACACAAAATTATTTACACCTCTGTTTGTATGGTTTGGCTTAAAATCAATAGAGTCTGGGCAGCATTCTCTTTGTTAATAGAGATGTCATCGTATCGAGTATTAATATTTATAGGGGCAAAACAAAGGAAAAGAACAGGCTCCCTGCAAAGACACCATAGATGCAGTAGCTTTGCTTTCTGAGAGTGAGAGGAAATGAGAGGAAACCACGAGACGGCAGCCGGCGAGCCTCCAGCCCAGCACAGGCTTTTCAGAGAAAGGAAAATGGCTGAGTCTTCAGAGTGAAAACTCCCTGTCCCCATGGAGGGAAGCCTGCTCCCTACCAACTGATTTTAGTCTCTTCTAGGATTTCAGTCTCTCCTCACCCCCACCGTGCGCGTTCAGAGGACATAATAATCCACAGCAGCACGTTTTCAAAAGCCCTGGTACTTAGCCCAGAGTAAGAGCGTTGTCAGCAAGGGCGGGCGTCAGCAGAGCGGTTCCGGGGGCGCGCTGGCTGTGCTGCTGTGTTCCCGTTTGCACCCAGGCGGCTCCAGGTAACACCTACGATTTCCAGCATAATCATTCATAGCAAACGCCTTTACTCTCCAGTGCCCTCTGATTTGGATAATAAATTATATGGTCACTTGAACTCTGTCCCTCCAAACACTGATTCCTCTGAGGGTCCTCCACCCCTGCACCAGTGTGCTGTGGAGGTACACGTCCTCATTCTACCTCGCTTTCACAAGTGCAGTTACCAGATTCAACTTTCTCATATTCTCTCTGTTTCACACACACGCGCGCACACGCATACACACATACACACACACATACACACCACTAGCTCCAAGGAAAAATTGTACTTCTCAGGCAGACTACCTTTCAAGCATAATTTAAGAAGAAAAATGTTTCCTTAAATACAACATAACACACAAAGATACTTGCCCACCGTGAACACAGAGCTTTGTATTATGATGCCAAGCACAGTTCCTTCTCCAAGGCGGCCCACTGCTTTGTGTTTTCAAAAAAACAGAGATGTGGTGGTGATCTTTTACTTAAAGAAATATCAGCCAAAGCTTTGAAAACTTTTTTTTTTTTTTTTTTTTTTTTGCTTTTTAAGAGATCGCATTTTAAAGCAAATTACCCTCTTTCATCAGCCTCTACAAGCAAGGGGTAACCGGTACAATGATTATTTTTCCCTTTTGGTCTATAGTGAAGTCCCAGAGGCAGCAGGGGGTGGATTGTGATGGAGGAGTGTTATTCTTCAAGCTACAAGTGGACATTGCTGTTTACATTTTCCAAAAGCAGAAACTGAATCTTAGAATGACTACATAATTTACTCAAGACACAGCTAGCAAGCAAGAGGGCCGGGCTGATCTGACTCTACAGCCCGTGTCCCGAGTCAGCCCACCCTGCTGACTCCCAGCTGTGTCGCAGTTTGTCTTGTTCACCAAGGCAGGGACTTTGGCCTCCTTGTGTTTAGCGCACCACAGGCGTTTAGTAAATATTAAATGAATGAATGATTGAAGTCATGCCTGAGAGGGAATAAGGATGAAAGCGGGAGGCGCAGGGTTGGATCTAAAAGTCAAAGGCAAGGATGGCGGCAAACGTCTGTCGGTAAATGTTCACGGGGCGTTGTGAGGACTCTCACACAGAGTCCTGGTGAGAGGCCTGGAGGTCAGCACAGGGAGTATGAGTAATGAGGAGTAAAGTTCAAGAGTTTGGTAGCAGAACAGTTTTGGTGGTAAACCTTTAGGTTGAGCCTTTAATAAAATCCCCCGAAGACAGAGGTATAACCGCTTTGCATTCAGGACCACATTGCATCCCACAACGGTTTTATGAGGTAGACAGTTCGATTCCCATTTTATGACTGATCCTCCTGAGACTCTGGAGTGAAGGAACCTGAGCTGGGTCACGCACGACAGGTCAGCTTTCCAGTCCGGGTACGTGGGACCTGGGTGAGTGAGCTCTCTGCCGTCCTTTCCCTTAGGAGGGCTTCATGAGAATGCTGCTCCCACCGAGGTGAGCAGTTGCCGCCAGCCGCACCTTGCCCGTCATCCTTGACACTCCCTCCTGCTTCTGCAGAGGTCTCAAGCAAAATGTCGTTTCTCTCCATAGGACACATCTACAGAATACTTACCACGGTTAGACACCGCGGCAAGTGCTTTCTACGGATTCATTAGATAAGTCCTTAAACAGTGCTGTGAGGCAGGTACCAGGATTTTAATTTCGCAGATGGGGAAATGGAGACATAGAGACATGAAGGAATCTGTCAAAGGTTATGCAGCAAGTAAACAGCAGAACTGGGACTTGACTCCGAGTAGTCTGGCTCTGGAGTTTGTGTTCTCAACTACAGTGGACCCTTGAACAATGCAGCGGTTGGGGGCATCTAGCCCGTCCTCCCCACACGTGGTTCCTCCGCATCCAGGATTCTGCTTCTGCAAATTCAGCCAACCATAGATAATGCCATACTGTGGTATTTACTGTTGAAAAACATCTGTGTGCAAATGGACCCGCATGGTTCAAACCCGTGTTCAAGGGTCAACTGTGCCATGCAATTATTTACCTTGTCTGCTGACTCTTAGATAAGAGGGTAACTTGCTGAGGACTAGATCCATAAATCAGTTTCACTTAAAACCACTGCCACCGGTCCTGCCTCTCACCCTGAGGAATGTTCTCACAAGGATGCAGGGAGTCCCTGACTTGTAACAGTGGTGACGGTAAGAGTAGCCAGGAACCACTGAGCTCTGTCTCTGTGCTGGACACGGTGCCCGGAGCTTTGCCTGCTTGCTTTTATTTAATCTTCCCAATAATCTTGTGAAGTACGTTTATTATTCCTGTTTTGCAGATGAGGAAACTGAAGCTTGAGTGTAAGAAACTTGCTCAAAGTCACCCAGCAAGTCACAGCTGTGGAAAAGCCGGCATCTGTCTGATTTCTGCCTGAAACCACCAGATGCCCTGCTGCCTCCCAGCAGAAGGCTGCTTTCGGCTCTGATTCATTAATTAGTTTTGCTGGGTGGTGTCCATTTTCCACTGCCCAGGAGGGCCTCTTACTAAACATGCTCACTTCCCTTTTAGGAGAAAAAGGCACGTTATCAAAAGAACAAGCTAACACCAGGGACCTTTTCAACAACATCAAATTCCTGGGACACCGCTTGGTTAGCATTCACTTACTGCTACATTTCATACTGTGTCTTGTGAGTTTTTTTGCATCAGTGTGAAGCTATGCTTCCAACACACGTGAGGGCTGGATGCTTATAATCGTGGCCAAGATGAATACTGAAAAGTTAAGTGATGTTTAGGGGATAAATGTTTAAAGCAGCAAGATAAGTGTTTTAGAAATATACCCATATAAAGTTTTGGATAGATATATGTACTGTGGTTAAATATACACACATATAAACTACATGGAAATATATACCTTTTTATGTTGTTATTAAAGATGTTGATAAAATGAGATAAATTTTAAACTAGAGGACACTTAGAGACCATCTTGTCTAGATCAGGAAACTAAGCGAGTTCGGTGTTGCTGCTGTGAGTTGGCAAGCTTTCAGATGTTCTTGCAAAATTCAGATTGAACATCATCTTTACAAATTATTTCCTGTCTCCCTTTTCACACGTGCCACTGGCTGGGTGGAGTTGGTTCCTTTCATTATCTTAGTACATTCTGTGGCCATGTGTGCCATGGCCCCGTTATCACTTAAACTGTGTACATGGCTCTCTCCCCCTACTGCCTTCTGAGCTCCTTGAAAGCAGGGACAGTTTTCCCTCCAGCTTCATATTCTTAGGGGACAGCTCAGTGCCTGGCATGCAGTCACTGGTGGATGAATCTTCAGTGCACGAACAAGGTGGCAGAGATCTCATGGTTGCTTAGTCGTGGAGGGCAATTAAGGGTACAGATTTTTCCAACCCAATGACCAACGACCCTTCCACTACACTTTGCTGCTTCTCTATTCTAATTTGAATTTCATATCATAAGTGAATTCTAAACACATTTTTAAGAGGACATTTTCAGAAGCTATCAATAAACCAAAAAGCTTAATTGATATGACAGTATAGAATTCTTACCCAGGGGATAAGCAGTACAGAATATGATTTCTCAAAAAGCTACTAGCATCCAAAAACTAAAAAAAGCTTTACCTAGTCTTCCTTAATAATTTGACTTAGGATTTATATCCTTTTGATCTAGAGTGACACTCAGAACCTGGATGTTCCATATTGAAATTGCTGAAGTGTTGAGAAAAGGTAACCTAAATTTGCTTTTCATGTCAATCACTGGGAACAAGACAAGCCTTTCATGTGTGAGAAGAAATTTTGTTGGAAGGTGAAGATTTTGTTCGTTCTTGAATAATACTGATTTCTTCTGTTTATAGGTATCTTGCTGGCTTCAGAAAATACCTCAGATGTAGAATACCTCTTAATATAGTAAAGGGTGTGGAATTATGAATTGCAAAATTATACGTAGGAAATGGAAGTTCATCCTTCTCTTGGAGGATAATCATTTCCTAAAACTGAATGACTTGAGTGTCTCGATCTATCCAGATTTGTACATAGCATATCATATATCTTTTAGAGTGGAAAAGAAACTTAGAGATCCTTCTAATTTTGCAGTTGAGGAAACTGAAGCCTAAATAAGTAAAATCATTTTTCAAAGAATTGTCTCGACCAATCTGGGACCAAAGTCAAGCCCTCCTGAGTCAGAGTACAGTGTTACACAGCTTCTCTGATAAACAGACTTTCACTGATTATGTTGGAAATTTCTCCTTTTATTTACAAATGGCACTAGTTAAAATATTTTTGGCCGACATTACATTTTTTCTTTACTATATGATATTAAATCATATGTGGACAATTTCCTTATTTTATGGATAATAAATTGTGACTTAGAGACATTAGCCAGTTTACCTAAGATAAAATAGTCAAATTGAGGTAGTACTGGGAATAGAATTGAGGGCTTCTGACCTCCCAATTCAGGGCTTATTGAGTGTATCTCTCCTCCTGAAACTCTGCTGGGTTCTCCAATAGAACAAATTAAGTGCACGTATACACATATCCACAAAATAGCAAGGTCAAATGTTTTTACAATTCTAGTAAGTTCATCTAAGCCTGGACTTGGAAAAATGATTAAATGTATGGTTTTCCCCCGTCTCTTGAGAACTCTTGTAGTAAGCCATTTATTTATTCATTTATTCATCAAGCATATTGATTTTTCTATTATGGATCTCAAACTGTGCCTCAAGCTGGAGATTCAGAGATGAATAATCATGAATTTGGGCCTCACAATTTAGCAGAAGGGAAGAGAGATACAAAAAGTAAATATAGAAAACTGTTACTGGTGTGGCAAAATAAGTGAGAAAATGTTAATCAGAGGGCAGAGCAGACCAGGCCACCTGAGGGGTTGATTACCAGCTTCACTGAGTGGGCGTTATAGTGTGCTGAACTTGAAGATGGGGCAGGTGCTTCCTGGGGGTAAAAGGTGGGGCCATCATTCAAGAAAGAGTGCAAGGTGAGAACCAAAGATATAATAAGATTATGAAAATAGTTTCTATAACTTCCGTGTAGGGTGTAGCAAAAGTGCCCAGGAAAATAAGGCTGGAGAAATCAGAGTTAGCAAGATGCTTGTGCTATGCCCCAGAATTGGAATTTATCCTATGAAAAATAAAAAGCCAAGGATGCTTGTATACTGTAGGCTTAATTTTAGAAAGATCTGCAGTGGCAGAACGTGTGTGTTTATATGTGCATAAAGGAACAACCTAGCACATAGGGACCCTCCTGATTACTCCAGGAAAAGGTGCTAAGGATGCCTAAGCTAAGACAAAGTGAAGTGGTGGAGGAGGGCGAGAAATTAAGGGTGTGCACGAGAGGCAGAATTAAAGGAATTCAGCGAGCACAGAGATGTGGAGGGGTAGGTAATGGAAGTGGCACTGAACTAAAATTAAGAAGCTGAGTACTAATCTGGGATCTTGAATAAGGAGTATGTTTTCTAACCATCAGTTTCTCTTTTGTAAATGGCAAGGTAGGACTTTATTATTCTTGGTGTCTCTCAAAGTCAGTGTTTCTTTCTTAGATATCTGCATTGTATATAAATAGATTCCAGAGTTTCAGTAAGGTCTCCATAGTAATTATAGCTAATATTTTCTTTTTATCATATATAAGCATCATTGTGAATGTGGATTCAGTTGATCCTTATTATTACCCTTTAGGGCAGATGATAAAAGAATTCCCATTTTACAGATGAGGAGCTGAGGCATAGAGAGGTGAAATCATTTTTCAAATCACATATTTTTTTTCTTCTGCATGTCTCGGTCCATTTGAGCTGCAAGAACGAAATACCAGAGACCGGGTGGCCTATAAACCGCAGAAATGTATTTCTTACAGTTCTGGAGGTTGGAAGTCTGAGATCAGGGTTCAGACTTCATGTGGTGTCCTCACATTGCAGAAGGAGTGGACTAGCTCCCAGGGGTCTCTCTTACAATAAAAGTGTTAAACCTAATCATCTTCCAAAGGGCCTAACTCTTCATACCGTCACCTTGTGCACTAGGTTTTCAACATTTGAGTTTTGGGGAAACACAAACATTCAGACCATAATACTGTTCCTCTTACTCCCTGTGTAATTCCCCTTATGAAGCACTTAGATTGTACCCAACTCCTTCCTAAGTCCATTAATAGGAATATTATTGCATATTAATTGATACTGGCTTTTGTAACTAACAAACCTCCAAATCCTACTGGTTTAACATAGCCTGCTTATTTCTTGTGCGTGTTAAACCAGTGAGTGTTGGGGGGTGGACCTCTCCTCGGAGTCACTCAGGGACACAGGCTGATGGTGGCTCTGTGGGGTCCCCTTTGGCACTGACATCTGTCTGGAAGGGGGAGGGAGAGAGTGGCCGACACAGCGGGAGGTGTTTATAGGCGTGGTCTTGAAGAAGTGTATCTCACTTATGCCCACATTCCATGAGTCCCGTGCAAGGGAAGCTGGGAAGTGTAGTCTAGTCGTGTGCCCAGGAAGGAAAAAGGAGGCTTGGTGAATAGGTTGACACTCTCTTTTCAAGCTGGGACTCAAACCCAGACCACCTGACTTCAGAGTCCTCACCCGCACTACTCTGCTGTACTCTTACCTTTTGGACTTGGTTGTTCTCATGGAATCAACAGCAATCAAACTGTTTTGTACATAAAGCAATATGAAGATGCAGGTTGACTTTATAATGAATATTACACGGTCCAGTTAAGATGAGTGACTTCACAGAGATAAGAAATATATCCAAAATACAGATTTCATAAACTCTCTTACGGGAATCTTATTAATCATAAAGGAACAGTGTGATTCTCAGTGTGTAGGAATTGGAGATGTTCTGATTCTTCACATTTTGGGGGTATAACTTGGGATTAAACAGGAAACCCACTTTTAAACTTTTGCCATTGTAAACATTTTTAAAAAATATATTGGATCATTTTACCTGCAGAATAATTGGCCATGGCCTTAGGGTCATCTTTTGAAGTGTCCATTTCCACTATGAGGTAAATATAGAAAGTGAGGCTTGAATTGTGAACTTCCCAGATCCTACTTTGAAGGTGGAAATTTGTCTCTTGCTCTTAAAAGAAGGGGTAGAGGATACTTCTGGTTGATAATTAGCTTTTGTTAATTATAACTTTAATTTTAAGAAGAGAAATATCCCAGTCAGTACATTTTGGGGTCAAAGAACAGAGACATCATCAAATTACCTCAGGGGAAGAGGGGCTCACTGAAACCCCATCTATGGAACATGTCAGGAACTGCGGTCAGGGAAGGCAGACCCAAGGCAGCTGGCGGAAGTGCCCGCTTTCTTGTCCTTTCCCTCCGCCATGTTCTTAGCTCCCTCTTCCGCCTCCTCCGAGTCCCATCTCTCAGCACCAGGAGGCAGAGGCTCACACAGAGCTCGTCTCCGGTCTCCTGACTCCTGATGCCAAATGACCTTTGGGCTCAGGAGTCCATTTCCATGTGGCAATTCTGTGACTTTTCCTTCAGATCTCCCAAAAGATGGATTGGATTGCTCCACTTTTTCAGAGCAGGTCCTTACAAGCAGAAGTTTCTGGACAACTGAAAAGGAGACCAGTAGTCCTGACATTTACCTCCCTCAACATCACTTCTCATGTAAGATGTGGACATAGGTGTTCCTGCCTGAGCTGAGGGGCAGTGCATCTAAAGTTCCCCCAAGCGCATCTCCTGTCCTGCCTCTTTCTCTTCACACAGACCGAGGGACGTCCTCTGGCTGAGAGTTCCCTTCTCTTGACGGAGACCGCACTGTTACTAGGATTGTTACCCTTTAGTGGCAATCTGTTTCTCCCCCAATTTTATTTTTTTCTCCATAAAACTGGAGCAGTTTTAGAAAACAAGCTTTGTAAAAATGTCACTGGCATTTGGTTAGTTCCTTCCCGATCATCCTGACTTCATAAATTATGTGAACTTTTGAAATTTCATTGAGCTTTTTAAATGGTCATTTCTTTTAATTAGATTGCTTCAGCATGAAAATCTAAAACTGTGCCCTATTTTTCCATTCTAATGAATTAAAGTGAGAAATTAGCTGTCTCTAAAAGTTTTTGTTTCAGCACATTTTTTCCCTGTTCAACGTGATTTACAGCAACCCAAATCCACTAACTAGCTTGCATTTCAGGTGCCTATTGGTGCATGCAGGTGATGCTTTATTTCTGCTTAGGTGTAATGCACACCTCTGGGGGGCTAGTCAGGCTGGATAAAACTGTTAAATAGGAGTGTATGGAGACAAACAAAATTTCAGAATCAATGAGACAAATCAGAAATCAAATAAGAACTGAAATCTAATGGAGAGGAAACCAAGTAGGAACAAATTCACAATTTGATGCTAAATTTACTCTCTTCTGTAACTTATCTCAGATTAAATTTTTTTTATATGCATCTCATGTCAACACAATTAAGTATATATAGAGAGAGACTTTTTGAAATATGAAGTTAGAACTTTCACAGAATGCAGATAACTTTCCCTAACAGCTATGTCTTCTAAATTTATTTATGTTGCATCATTTTGATATTTGTTAGTTACATGAATAAAGATAGCATTTAAGTAATGCTATACCATTGAAAAGCAGTCTCACATACATTATCTCATTTGGTCTTCATGTGGAGCCATTTTAGAGATGAACAAACCAGTGCTTTGAAAGGTGAATGGACTTACGCTTCTGCTCTCGTATAGGTCACGGCAGACTCGCACGGAGGTATTTCAGTCCCAGAGCCCATGTCTTTTTGAGGCCACCACGCATTGCTTGTAGGGACAGTGCGCTGTCCTGCCCATCATCTGGAAGTGCAGTCTGTGGCATGTGCATGGAGCGCTTAGAGAAGGAATTACATGATGGTGTTTAAGATCATGGTTTCTGGAAGCAAACTGCCTACATTCTCATCTCTGGTTTTGTCTCTTACCAGCTATTTTAACCATGAGTAAGTTACTTGCCATTTCCGTGGCTCAGTTTAAACTGAGGATAAACTGGGGGTAATTGTAGCTTCCTCTTTAATGGTTGCTGTGATGATAAAATGGAATAATCCTTGCGATACGGTGAATATTCAATAGGTGTTACCAATTGCTGTTATTCCTGAAGCTGTTTCCAGAATGAATGAATTATTCATACACACAGAATGCGATATGCAGTGTTTTGTGCTCCTATTAATCAAAGACCAGTACCCACTACTCAAAATGATTCGTATACATAGTATTCTTCTGGGAACCCATTTTTCATACTTGTGTATTTATAGCTGTTTTATAGGTGATGAATAAAATGTGACCATATGAACACATGTATAAACGTACGTGTATATAATTATATATTATCATGTGTGTAAGTATGTAATTTTTTAAAATTTATGCACGCATACAAACCAAATGCTATTTAATTCAGTTTCTTCCAGAGAAGGTAAAAAGTCGTTGGAAACAAAGGTTTTACTAATATGCCTTATAGGACTTCATGCCAAAATATTCCAGTCATAATAGCTTTGCAGAACATTTAAGAATCTTGATATATAATTTAAGAGGCAGTCACTTAAGGCCATGTTTCTGGGGAACCAACAGGCCCAGATCCTGTTGTTGAAATGAGATGTAGGGGTACTAAACCTGGAAGGCCACAGTTAGAGCTGGACAGGACCTGGCATTCCTGTTTTCATGAGAATTAAACCTTTGTGTATCTAGCGTCATTTCCCAAAAAATGTAGGCGGCAACTCTTTGTGTTTCTGCATCACATCCAGGGAGGAAAAAACAACAGAAAGGTGTGTTTTTGTTGTCTTGGTTTATCTTTTGTGACTCGGCAGTGGTGGCATGAAGAAAACTTTTAGTTTGTCCTTTTTTTCATTTAAATCTTCTCAGGGGGCCTTGTATCATTTGAGTACGATGGTTACTGATTGTTTGTGAAGCTATTTTGTTAATTTGGAAAGCCCTAATATTTAATTAGGTTAGTTTATCATGAGCCCTGACTCTGTGTAGAGGATTCTAGTAACTGCTAGAGTTTTTTTTTTTTACAGTCTCATTAACCTTTTAAAGGAAAACCACAGGAATTAGTTTTACCTTCTTAAATTGCTTGTTTACCATTTATTAAACAAATACCACATACTGAGTTGTTTACATGAAAAATTAGTCTTTGTCTACAAGAATTTGGTGATCATAAAAAGTTAAGGTATATAGCAGACAAATAAGAAAACCATGTATGTGTCAATGTATGCCACGCCAAGGTGACCTAAAATTTGCTAGAAGATTCATTTCCCTGTTTTAGGGTATTTCACTTATCATATTTACTGGCATTTTTTAAAACATTGACCAGTCAATATTCTCCCTATCCCTGCCTTCAGACCCTTTGAGTGCAGGATTATCCATGCATCCATCCATCCAACCATCCATCCGTCCACCCACCCACCCACGTCTACCTATCTATCATCTATTATATTTTTAAAAGGTTAATTATTCCTCTCTCATTCCCCCACAAAAAAACTTTACAACTTTAATTTTAATAAGGAGAGCAAAAGCTAACAAGAGGTTTTTCACAAAATCCTATTTCTCACAAGGAAACTCAACCTGTGTGTATGCATTTTACTCGTAGGCAGTGAAGAGAAAGGCAGGTCAGGGCAGAAAAGCCTTGGGTCTGTGAGTTCTGCTCTTTGACGTGGCCTTTACTATTAAGCCCTTAACATTTGGTCCCATGTTCTCTGAAGGGAGACACTCCTCTCTCCTTCCCGGTGCAGCTCATTCCTCATCCTTTTCTTCGTTGTCCCCTATGGGCATCATTCCACCTCCTTGCTCCTCAAAGAAGAAAAAAGCACACTTTCCTTCATCAGAGCTCTGACACACTGAGCTCAGCCAACACAACTCTTATTGTAAAATAATTCTTTCCAATTCTTTGAGTTCTGTGAACATCTAAAGAACATTTTCTTGTTTCTAGTCACTCTGCATTGACTCAAATAAACTGGAACAATCCAGGTTTTGGGCTGTCACGCTTCACTGACTTGTCCTCTGACTGACACGTTTGGAAGAACACGTCCTACTGCACAACCTGGGAAGCAGTGGGAAGTACTGCCGTGCAGTCAGGGTAGGGTTTTGCGGCGGGAACAGACCGCCACCGCATTTTAGGGACCTGTAACACCTCAAGGTTTGTTTGTCCCTCGCAGGCCCATCATGGTTGGTGGGGACTCGATTCCATGCCTCTTCACCTGGGATTCAGGTTCATACAGTCCCCACTATAAAGAACGTATTTGGGGCAGGGGAGATCATAGGATTGACTAGTATATTAAAGTGTTATTTTGATTCATAAATTTGCAGCTTTGGGTTTGGCTAAGTGAACCATGATAGATCCCTAAAGCCTTAAGATTAAACGTGTGTATCGACATAAAAATGACAGTTTAGATTCGTATTTTTTGGCATGGAAGATGCCCAGGGCATATTTTTTTTTTTTTTTTATCAAACGTAGGGAATAAAATCACTGGTGTCATGGAATCCCATTCATAGAAAATCAGACTTGCATTTCTACTTGTGTACAGTATGCAAGGAGAGCTATCTGGAAAAATGTTCCTCAAAACATTGAAGATGGTTAGCTCTGAGTGGTAAGGTTTCAGGGGATTTCTTACTTCCTAATTTGTACCTGTCTGAAATCTTTATTGTTTTACAATAACGTTTTACCAAAAAAAAAAAAAAAAAAAAAAAAGGCCATAATTGATTGCTCTGGTTTGTGGGGAGGAATCTGGTGAAAGACACATTCGCCGTTAAAGTACCCACACAGACTGACGTACCTTTGCTTTTGCTGGTAAGTTACTTTTAGCTTTCATTTCTTTGGCCAAAGCAAGTCACATCACCACATCTAAATGTAATTCATAGGGTGGAGAAGTACGATTTTTCTTGTCAGGCAGAGTAGAATTTTGGCCTTTTGATATTGGCATTGGGAGGGGGAAGCCAGATGCAGATTTTGCACCTGCTCATTTCCCCCCCCCCCCACTGTCTGATAAAATCTCCTCATAACAGAGATGGTAAAATGGCCTTGATAGATGCTGAAATGGCACATCTTTCTCAGGGGAGATCACCTCACTGTGTATGCCTGGCTTCTGCCGTTGTGTGGAAGGGACGAGAAGAGAGCCCAGCCACCATGCAGCTCTCCCTGAAGCTGTCTCAGCTCAGTGCTCTGCCCAACAACCTCACTGTCTGAAGGAGCCCTCATAATCTCAACTCTAATGTGACTTCCATTCAAAGACTTGCAGGACAAATCTCATCATGACTCAACATCTCTGTTTCCCTAAGTCGCTATCAGAAGTCCAAGCATCCCAAATAATCTGCCATCACACAGATGTTCACCTCCATGGTGCTGTAGTCCCACCCCCTCTGCATCTCCTGTGTCCTCTAGTTTCCGGTGTGTATCAGCCACCTCCCTGCCGGTGAGTCCTACTGCTCCTTTGCAAGAAACTGACTTTTCCTCTTTGAGATGTCTATTTCATATTCTGATTTTTCTTCTCAAACATCTCTCATATTTCATAGCAAAATGAGTCTGATACAAAACTCTGTCATTTTCTCACCACCTAATCCCCTCACACCGCCCAGACTCTATTCACCTACCCCACCTTCACTTTTGTTAAAATGGATTAAATGTCCCCATGACAACCCAGTACCAACCTCCCAGATGCCCTCAGCCTCGATTCCATTTTTCCTCTCAAGAACATTCTTTTCTAATTCCTCATTTTCTCTCCTATATTGTCAGTTTCTCTTTCTTCCAGATTATTCCAGCGAGCAAGCACTCCTTTATGGCAGCCATTAAAAAGAAGTTCCGTGACCCTTTGCTTCATTCCAGCTGTTGCTTCATTTCCTTCTTCCCTTACCGGAAAAAAGTTCCTTGAAATAAATTTTTATTATTGTCTGCACAGTTTTACATCTCATTCCCTAATAAACTTACTTTAATCATGCTCTTATTTTCATCTTGCCACTAAAATGATTTTTACCAGGATCAATGCTAATAATAGCGAACGCAGGGTGCCTGCTCTGAGGCAGGCAGTGTTCTAAACACGTTATACATAGTAACTCATTGAATCCTCCAACCGCCCGTAGGAAGATGGTGCTATTAGTACATCCCTCTTTGAGGTAAGAAAAAGTGCTAGTCAGAGGTACTTGCTGATTTGCCCAAGGTGACACCGCTGTTAGGAGGAGCTGAGATTTGAACCCAGCTACTCTGGTTTCTGGAGGCTATGTTCTGAACTGCTCCATCATATTACTTTTTTAGTGGACAGTTATTTCTCTTCATTTATTAAATCTTTCAGCAGCATTTGACATAACTGATCAATGCCTCCTTCTTGAAATATTTTATTCTTGGGTTTTCCATGGCTTTATCGCATGTTCTTTTCCTCTTATCTCATGCACTGCTTCTTCTCAGTCTTTTTTGCTGTCTTCTCCTTCCGGGTTTAGCTTTTGGATGACTCTCTCCCTGCTTCACTGTTGGTAGCTTTGCCCTGGTAACTTGGTCCAGTGCAGGGCTTTAAATACCACCTATCAACCTAGATCTCTTAGGTGTGTCTGTGTCTGCAGCCCACGTCTCTTCCCTGAGCTGCATTTCACAAATGTCGCTGCCTGGTTTACATCTTTCCTTGCGTGTCTTGTAAGAGTCTCAGACTTAACACAGACAAAATGAACTGCGGTCACTCTGACCCAACCCAACTTTTGCCAAACTCCCTTTTCCCAGGGCTCCTCTATCTACCTGAACCACCAACTTCGAATTCCTCAGGACAAGTTTAGAAGTAACCCTTGATTCTTCTTTCTCTCACAGCTCACATGCAGTCCATTAGCAAAGTCAAGCCAACTCTTCACTGAAACACCCCCCGCCCGCTACTTCTTCCCAGCTCTGCCGCCGGTAGCCTACGTCCCATCCTTTATCGCCAGAACTCCTGCTCCCCCTTCCTAACCGGTCTCCCTGATCTTCTCTTGCTTTCTTCAGTCCATTCTCTAAAAAGCAGTCTGAGCAAACTTCTAATGAATGAGATGACAGCATTTCCACCCAAAGGCTTTCCCTTGCAATGAGAATAAAATCCAGTCTCCTTCCCGTGTCATCCCTGCCCAGACACCCCCATCCTGTGCCACGTTTTCCTCAGCCTCTCAGTGGATCAGCCACGCCGGTCGTCTTGCTGTCCTGGAAACACACCCCACATCTCCCCATTTTAGAACCTTGTCATTTGCTGCTCCTTCTCTTTGGAAAGCTCTTCCTTTTTTAGCTCTTCATAGTGGCCACTTCCTTCTCATCACTCAGGCCATCATTCAGGTGACTTCCTCAGAGGGGTCTTCCCTGAGACTCTCACAGAAACCTGCCTTCCTTCCCAGCCTGATTACTCCCAGTCACTTCACTGCATTTCCTCCCAGGAGCTAGAACATCTAATGCTGTCTTAATCATTAACACCTATTCATTATTTGTCTCCTCCACAGGAATATGAGCTCTTTGCGGGGAGAGTCTGTGTCCTCCTTATGCGTTGTTGCATCCCCAGTACTCAAAGCCAGTATCTCATATGTAGTATTGACTCAGTTAAAACGCGACTGAGTGCGGTTCAGTGTAGAAAGCAGGATATTGACTTGTATATTACATAAAGCTTTCAGTAAATTAAAGCAAACTGAATCATCCTTAGCTAAGAAAATATTTTCTGGAGCCAAAGAGTGTAGGAACAGTCTGGCTCTCAGGTTGTTAGCTTTTGTAGAGGTAGCCTGGTGTTGGAATCAAAAACAGAATTCTCCATGTGTACCTATCGTGGCAGAAAAATCTTTGCGACATTGGAAATGGTATCTGCTTCTTGAAAGTTATTTTGAGGATTTTGTTCACAACTGTATGTCATATCTAAGTTTCTTGGTCTCACATGAGGGGTGAGGTGGACACTATATGTGGTTTGTTCTCTAAGACAAATCCAAGCTATCTAACTTGAGTCACTGCCCAGTGGTTCCTCATCTCTAAGGAGAAGATTAATATAAATGCATGATGTACTGATCTCACTTACAAAATGGGTCTCAGTATGTTTATTACATGAAACAACTTCAAATCTCCTACTTTTCTATTTGTCTGTTTTTTTAAAGCATCAATCACATGCTTTAAAATTTCTGAAAGCATAGTGTTTCAACACGTTTTTGATTTTAAGCCGTTTTTATTTTTAGCAGATGAAACTTCTGCTTTATCATTTCACAGTAGTGTTAATAGTTTGAAGTAGAAATGCTGAGGCAAACCCCCCCCCAAAAAAACAAAAAACAATGAAGGCAAACTCGAACCCTATCATGATGTGATAAGTGGGGTCCAAAAATTTCAATCGCCCAAAAATACTTCAGTAGCCTTACTGTGAGGTTAACAAAATGGGTGAGGGAGCCTCACTGCTTAGTGGACTGGGTTTTCCACGCGAGGTATAAATCCATCCAAGTTCTGGTTGTGGTTGTTGCCATTTGGTGGCCATTGTCCCCTCAGGCGAAACTGAAGGGAGAGATTTGTGGGTCTTGAGACTGAATGGGATTTTCAGGAAAATGGCAGCAATTTCAGAAATCATCCAGTTTGTTCATTTCCAGGGAAGAATCCTGAGGAGGTGGATTCCCCCTTCTGCCTCCTTGTTCCTGAAAAGCAGTTCCCTGCCTGGCCCTTCCATTCAGCCCTAGAAGAAGAATATAACCTTTATCAACCCCGCCCACTTTAAGTTTCGTCTCAGCCCCAGAACAGAGCACTTTGTCCAGTGGGTTATCTTATTTTGATAAAAATGTTGAACAAAAAGATGTTTGAAAAAAAAGTCATATGCAAATAAGTATGTTTTTGATGGTACCACGTATTGCCTCTATATTTTAGACTCTTCCAACAGCTCATTCTAATCTAATCACTAATTGTTCCTGCTTCACCAAGCATTTACTGATGGAAATGGTTCTACCACATTTAGAAAAGAAATCAAATCTGCATTGTGGAGTCAGCATCATTGTATTTCTAGTTTCATGCATGGTGGCTCCCTTATAGAGCTATGTTTAATGTGCCTCTAATTAAAAAAAAAGGGGGGGGGTCTCCACAGCTTTCTCAGCATTGTCTCATTTTTTGTTTTTGTCCATGCAGCTCACCATGTTAAAACAGGCACTTGCGAGGTGGTGGCACTCCACAGATGCTGTAATAAGAACAAGATAGAAGAACGGTCACAAACAGTCAAGTGCTCCTGCTTCCCCGGCCAGGTGGCAGGCACCACACGAGCTGCTCCATCGTGTGTGGACGGTGAGGCTTCTTCCGTCGCTCGTCGTGCTACTGTAGCTGGGGCTGCTCAGAACTGGAAGCCCACTGTCAGGCTGATGACTGGGCTCAGTCCTGGGCGACCACACCATAAATCATGTGGTACATACGAGGACATCTGGGGAGAATACTGGAATCTAAAATATGCTGGAAGGAGTTTAAGATCTTAAGCAATATGCAGCTTTGTGGCAAAAAGCATTATAAAGAGGTTACAACGAGTCCATGCGCTTCTTACTTTGATACCATGAAATACTGATTTGCCTGTGGAGAGCGAGTGTCTGTGTGTAAACTATATTGGCAAAGGAAAGATGAAGATAGATGATTAAATAATATGGGTACCTAAACCCATGCATGGTTCCTAACGATGAAAAAATAAATACCATACATATTAGTGAGTGTTTAGTTATGGCTAGAACTCACCTGAAATATTGTTATAGAGACTCATAAAAAACATTCTTTATTGGAGGATGCACCTAATTACAATCGGCTATAAATATTTATGCAAGGCTATATAATTGATGTTATCATAAATAAATAATAATTTAAGTGCTTACATTAGCCTGGTGCGTTCCTCGTGATGATGGTTACTGCCCACGGTTAAAAAAAAATTACGTTAACTCCAACACCTTCCTGATTTTAGCCTACTGGTGGAAAATATTACATTGATTCTAAAATATTGATTCCAAACTGATCGTGGACTCATTTCCTTACATGTTTGTGTAAATCAGTACGTGCATACATCCACATAGTTTCTTTCCAATACCTTAGTTTTCATGAAGCTTATATGTTTGCATGAAGAAATTCTTCAAAAATGTGCCCATCATTAACAGTACTGTATTATACACTTAACATGCGATCTACCTTCTTAAAATGTTGTGTTCTTTCCATAAAAAAATTTTTAAAAAATGTTTTTAGTCAGAAAATCTAGATTT
This sequence comes from Camelus ferus, assembly GCF_009834535.1. Lineage (NCBI taxonomy): Eukaryota > Metazoa > Chordata > Mammalia > Artiodactyla > Camelidae > Camelus > Camelus ferus. The sequence goes on from NC_045707.1 coordinate 21,719,331, forward strand.
ATTCCCTTTGGACCAAAAAAAAAAAAAAAAAAAAAAAAGAAGCATGCTTTAAAACCTAATCTACCCACTGGTGGGAAAAACAGGTGGCTTTTGTTCCTCTTTAAATGTGCTCCCATAGCATTAACAATGCCAAAAAGAAAATAAAGAAAATACTGAATTGATTTTCCCGTCTCTCAAAGCTTCAATAGTGGAACAGAAATGGTGGTGCCATATGCAACCGTGTCTTGAGGGAGAGGAATGCAAAGTCCTGCCAGATCGGAAAGGATGGAGCTGCTCCTCGGGGAATAAAGTGAAAACAACAAGGGTAAGTGCACAGCCACCTCGGGAAGGTGGGAAAGCAGAAGTCCTCTGAATTCACAGCGCTGGGAGCTTGTGCGATGACGTCTTTAAGTGGTGGTTGTAGGACGAGAGAGCATTGCTTCCATAGTACATTTGTTCCCATTTTCTCCTTAATTCTTTTTTTTCCATAGCACATTTTAATTTCATTCAGAATAACATCTTCTGTAGATTGCCATCAACTGTCATGTTATCTAACACACAGTTTGTTCGTTCACGGGGTACTCACAGTAAGGTGCATCCCCCCAAGGGCTGGGAAGGTGACCCTAATCCCTCATTATTCAGCTGCATAGTAATCTGAATACATTCTAAAAAGAGGAGATTTATATATGAGTCAATAAACACTTCCCAACTAAGATTCTTTCATTTTTGTCAAAGTAATTATTTTGATCCCCCTGATTTCTGGATCAATAAATAGTTTTCTAATGGTCAAGACTATAATCATCATCATGAGTTACCAAGAGGAGTTTTCACATCTCAGGGTCAATATGAAAGAAATGCTGTGCAGACAGTGATGCACTTAGCTTGCAATGAGTGGTTTCTCGGGGAGAGGAGAGAAGTGGAAAATAGTTAGCTGTATTCTTTGATTTTTCTAATTACCTCAGTGGATATTTCTGGACTGGAAGAATTTAAATTCTTTGTGGAATCAGCAAATGCAAGTTCTGTCTTATTTTGCTTTTTGCTCCGAGGGGAAAGCTGACTATTGATTAGAATTGGATAATTAGGGACTAGAACAGAATAATGTTTTGTAAAAAGTAACATAAAACTAGGGATGGGTTAATTTACAATATTGTTTAGCAATGGCAGTTTTTAAAAAATTTGTCGGGACATATTCAAGAGGATTATTTTAAAATCCCATCAGATATATAATGTTGAGTAATACCTTTAGTCTACTGACTAGTCAGACATACACAGAAATAAGCAAGTTTATCATAAATAATAACTTTATATTTTGTCAAATTTTTCATGACTCTTAACTTGTCGGTTAAATGCTCACACACCTTTCCAAAACCCATGGAGGGCATGATCAGTTAATGAGAAGAATTGTTTTATTCAGTTAGCACATGATACAATCCATATTGATTTGTTAAAACCATTCTGGCAATGTGAAATTTCCATATAAGCCATTTATAGCATGAAAAATTTTTTTTACTAACACTATTAATCCTTAATTTAAAATAGCATGCATAGAAATTCCTGAAGATTTAAGATTCTGAAAGTTTTAAAAAATAGTGAGCTATGTCTAAATTCTGCCTTTAATATGTCAGTAGACACAAAGAAGCTAACGTTTATTAGATACTTAAAACATATGCCATATACTGAATAATGTGTTTCATGTGAATTAGCTCATTTCATCCTCTTAATAGCCCAGTGAAGAAGGTACTATTATTATCTCCTTTTTACAGCTGAGTAAACCAAAACTTCAAAGTGTTAAGTGACTTCTCAAGGTCATAGAGCTCATTAATGGGAAGTTAGGGTTCAAACCATACGTTTTCATTCCTGAACCTACTCTCTTAACCTGTAGTTTATACTAGGTCATTTAACTTATTCTTAAGTAATAGTGATGAAAGTTTTTCTATAATTCTGTTCATATGAGGTAGAACTTTATCACTATTTCTAACTGTTTGGATCACTGAAATGAAAAGGTCCAAGATCATGTGATCTAAATTCTCATAATAAATTCTTTCAGAAGTGTTGCTTCGCTCCCTGTTGGGCTGTATTCTCAATAGTCCAGACTTAAAATTGATGACTTAGCTTCAAAAATTCCTCATAATGTGGTGAAACTAGACGGATGAGAACTCATGAGCAGAGATGACCACATCTAGGTCCTCTGGTTTGTTTCCATTGTAAGGTGTTACCCCACATACAGTGGACCGCCCTTTCTATTTTTCCTTCATCTCTCTTTCCCCAGAGAACACCTGTTAATGAAAGACCTCTTTGAAGAGATCGTAGAGAGGTTTCATGCGTAAGTAGGTATTTGTATGAAATTATTTTTAAGATTCCTCCCAACCCTGAGAGTCTATGATTCTCATTTAAAAAGGAGAAATCATTATGTGTAAGAGAAGACAGGAGGGCTTGAGAGAAGGAGCTTCTTGAGCACAATCAAAGCAAATTATTATTATTTTTTTTTCCTTCACAAGAAAAAAGACTGCTCTTGAAAATGAAGCTACTTAGATATTTTCAACCAAAGGATCACCATGGCATTTCAACTGGCTAGGCAAAATGATATTCAATTATGAATGTTAGTTTGGCTCACAAAGTCCAGTTTGGGTGAATTTCCCTGAGGCCCCAAAGAAGCAAAGTTTCCAGCGTCATCAGGTTATTATTGTTCCTCCATCTCCATGGAGATAGTCCCAAAAGTATAGGCGATAAGAAAAATTCTTGAAATTGTTCTGGCACATTACTTTGCCCACAGTGGAAGTGTCGGAAAGAGGTAGTTTTTGCCACATATAAACAGCAGCAATATTATTGAGAAGAAATTGGATCGTTATTTTAATCATTGGTGTTACTGTCCACTTGCCAGGCTGTAGTAAGGCAGGCCATGGCTGTAGTGAGCCAGGAAGCCAGGGAAGCCCTGATTTGGCAGGTCCTCGCCACAAAGGGGTAAGTCTAGAAGTTCATCAGGAATAGGTTACCAAGTAACTGAAGAGCTGCTCTCAGCCAAAAGCCATTTGGGTTTCTTATGCGGGATATGTTGGTCTTGTGGGATTATCACTGCAAGCAAAATGGCTTGAGAAATGATTAAAATTTGCAATAATGGACACCCTCCCTCATAATTGCTCATATCCAATCTGGAGTGCTTTGGTAGACTGAACGTTAGGAAAAAAGCAGTCAGCCAAAAACAGCAATGAGGCTTGTTTGGCCTTGGCAGAGATGCACGATACTTTCCAGAACTGACTACAGATCAGGGGCTGGGTGAATTCCTCATTTAAGACTAATTTGGAATTTATATTGTACTTCCCATAAATGCTAATTATATCCTCCTTCTGTCTTTGTACTAGATTCAGGAAGCTTATTGTTCTAACCCATTTTCTAGTTGTCCTAACAAGGGGAAAAGGCAAAGAACAGACAGCCTTTTTGGAACATCAGTATTTTGCATACATGCTCTTCAAAACCCCAAACATTTAATCTGGAGAGAAAGGAGGATGCAAACCTTTGTTTCCTGAACTCAAGTTTTCACCTTAAAGGTGAAAACTTATGAGTGGATCTGACATCTGTAACCATCCACTGTATTACCTTAAAGAACTCCAAAGTCACAAAGAAAGAAAGGAAAGGTCGTGAAAGCCTTTTGGTTTCAAACTCACTTTCAAAGATAAATAATAAAGAACTTTTCAAAGAGTCTTAATAAAAGAATAGTCTTGCCAGTGTGGAAGAGCACATAATTATGTGCTAATTATATGATATGAAAGACGCAGAGGGGAAAGGTGCTGTAGGAACTTGTAAGACTTGAGGAAAAAAATCTTTGATAACATCGTTGGCATCCTCAGGAAAAAAAGGACTGTGATTCTCACTTCTTTTAATATTTGGACATTCTTTCTCTGTGGAATATCTCCTAAAAGAAGTCACATTCTGCTTTTAGGATTTACAGCCCTTAGCCATTAGTGTGAACTCCAAACCCCAGTGGTCATGCAGCTTTTATTGTCTGGTTCTTACATAAGGAAAAGTGAACTTCACTTGATATTATGAAGATTTTATATTTTCATTAGAAATATTATCGTTATGAATCATGAATCCTAGATCTATTTATTTTTCATATGCTTAAGAAGACATTTTCTGAGTAATTTTTAACCAATTGGAATTCTTTCATCTTTACTCATTTACTTAAAGTGCCTTAAGCAGATAAGAGCACTGTAATTTTTTAATGTCCCTTCAAATATAATTGGATTTTAAGGGTATGAATACGATTTTATTTTGTTGTATAATGCAGTGAAAATCAATCAATATTAAAAATTTTCTGTGCATAAATATTCTTTATTAAGAATGCTCATATATGATCAAAGCAACAAAATCAAATAGGAAAGCATTTACTTAGTGCGCTGGGCACTCTAAGTGCATGGTAGGTATTATCTCATTTAATTTCCCCAACTGCAGTAGTTACTAATTAGAGCATGATCCCTGTCCACGAGGAGCACGCCCTTTGTTTGTTTTTGTTTTTTGGGGGGAGGTAATTAGGTTTGTTTTTTAATTGGAGGTCCTGGGGATTGAACCCAGGATCTTATGCATGCTAAGCATGCGCTCTTAAGCTATATATAGACCCTCCCTGCCAGGAGTGTGCCCTTGAGTGGGGGGCATGACGAGTACACAACTGCTTTACCCTTTTTGTTACCCATATGCAGCCCACTAGCAATAAACACTGGGATCAGTGGTAAACAGAAGTCAAGAGTAACGTTGTTACAATAATGGGGGCAGCATAAGCCTCCAGTTCAGCTTCCTCATCTGCAAAAAAAAAAAATGAGGATGTTGAGCTAGATTCAATTTCAAGACTAACCGATATTTATTCTTTGATTCCACGTGCCAAGGACATTTCTAACTTCCTTTCCGGCTAAATTTATATGATACTTGGTAACTGGCTAATCTCAGAAGATAGGTGATGCTAGGTTTTTAATCCTCTCCTGCTAAGGGAGCAAAGAAATAGCATTTTAGGATGCTTTGCTAATTAAAGCCTGCAGTCATCCCCTTCCTGATGCTGCCCAATTTTGTACCAAGACCCAGTGACTGTTCTCTGTTGGGGGGTCTGAACAGTGTCCAGGGGTGCTGTTCCAGGCCCAAGGCAAAGGAAGAACACAGCAAAAGGAAAAAGGTTCGTTTCCTCACCTTAAGGTGGTGCAATGTGTGTGAATTATTCGTTCACAGGCTGTCTTCTTGCCTTGCCAATTTCGGGGAGTGTGGTCCTTTCTTAACAGACACATTCCCCGTTGTGTCTTTATTTCATCTGTGGTCAGGCTCTAAACTGCACCTGGTCCGCAACACAGACCACGATGACCTTTACGGCTGTGGGTTTCCAAATTATTCTGATGGTACCCAAGTAAAAAAAAATACATCTTACATTGTGATCTAGCACATATACATATACATATACATAACACACACAGCACACACACAGTCACACTCATACACACACACTCTCACACTTTCTCTCTCTTGCACTTACACACTCCACAGTAAAATTAAAGTTCTCATTTTGGGGGGGTTTCATTTCCTTTCTCCCTCACTCCCTCCCTACCTTCATCAACCCCATAAATTGACTTTTTAACCTGCCACTATGTTACAACATGCAGTTTGAAAACTGCTCCTTTAGAAGTGGTGTTTGATTGCTTCTTGTGTCGGCTCCATGGATGTGATGACCACTGCACTTGCAAAGGCACAAACTGCTGAATGGACAGTTTTCACATCAATCCACCTTTTACATTTTACATTTAAATATTTTTAGTCAATGTTTTGGGGTAAAAAATTCAAGAAAATCTTGTAAAATATGGATTTCATAGGAAAGAATGTATAAACTGTATATATTGTTTCCTTCAACAAGTATTTATTGTCTATTATTGCAGGTGGTAGTCTAGGTTCTGGAGCACAGCACAGGAGGGGAAAAAAAAGAGATGAGAACCCCCGCCCTCACAGGGCCTATATTTTATTAGAATGTATTGGTTTTCTGTTGCTGCCTTAGCACGTTTAGTGACTTACCCACATTTAGCGACTCGATCCAATATCCGCTGCTTCTCTGGGGGTCAGACTTCCAGGCACAGCAGGGCTCAGCCGGGCTTCCCAGGGCTGAGCTCAGCGAGTGCGCTTAACCGTTCACGCTGCGCTGTGCCTCTTTCCTGGGGACTCCAACAGAGAATCTGCTCCCAAGCCCGTTCAGGCTACTGGGCGGAACTGGGTGCCTCGTGAACGTCGGGGTGAGGTTTCTGCCCCAGGAGCTGCCGTCGGGGAGCCTCTCCCCTCCGTCAGCGCGGCTTCCCTCATCACACCGCCGCCTTCATCTTCAAAGCAGCCAAGGTGTGCCAGCCTTCCTCACACTTTGAGTCTCTCCGACCTCCCCCTTCCCCCGCTCTCCGCCGCCTTACTCTCTGGCTTTTAAAAGCTCAAATGATTACAGCAGTCTTGCCCAGAGACTGCGGGATGGTCACCCTATTTTAAGGTTAGCTGATAAGCAACTTCGATCCCACGGCAAAGCCCCTTCACAGCCGGGCTTAGATTAGTGCTTCTCTGACTGCTTAGGGCACAGGAATCTTGGAGGTGCGCCTACCTACCAAGGGGCGCGTTCTGCCTCCCCAACAGGGGGAGACAAAAATGAAGATAAACGAGCAAAGCATGTAGTATGGTAGGTGGTGGCAGGTGCTGGGGAAAAGGTAAAGCAGGGAGGGGGGACGGAGAGTGTTGAGTCGGGGGAGTCTTCGTTTTGGCTGAGACCATGAAGGAGCTGGGGGGTGAGCGTGCCCTGTGGACCACCGCGAGGCTCTCCAGGTGCAGGGAGGCACGGGCACAAAGCGCCCGCCGTGGAAGCCGCCTTGGCGATAGCACACTGGAGACAGCAGTGGTGCTGGCGCGGCTGCGGGAAGTGAGCAAGGGCAGGGGCGCAGATTTTCGGGTTAGAAAGGTACGTGAGGCATGTCACAGCCGACTTCAGTTTTTGTCCTGAGCTAACAGAATGAGGAAGGTGCCAGTAGGTGAGTTGGAGAGAACTGTGGGAAGAGCAGGTTCTATGTTTTACATTAATAGCCACTAAATCTAGCCTATTTAATTTAATGGAAAATTATATGCTGTAACATCTTAAATTTGATATTAAGAAGCGTAGATGAAAATTTTTTACTGTAGTAAGAAAAAGATGCAGACGTTGAGTGAAATTCATATTAGAAAAGATTTTAAATCTCAAGTGATATGGATATTTGGGAAAAAAGCACTTAAGGAACTGTATAATTACTCAAATAATATTAAGTTTTCAAAAGTGAGGTGGACAGAAACAAGTTATTCTATCAAAGGATTTTTTTCCCTCAATTAGATTCGAGTCTAAGGGTAGGCAGGACACCGAGCCAGGTGTCCAGGAAGCAGCACTATAAAATGCGGCATTTTCAACCTGATACTTTAAATGTAAGAGCTGCTTACTTAGTTAATTCTAATTTAATAGAGCCAGGAGTGTCTCCCTTGTTATTTCTTTAGAGTTGTTGGAAATTATTGCTAAGACTTTAAAAAAATGTATCATCAGGGCTAGATTTCCAGAGTTTGGCCTATATTTTTACAACTAAAATGAGAAATGGGAAGCACGTGAGTGCTTTGAAGTTCCTGTGAGATGGAAATGCTTCCGTGGTACTTGAGCCAAGTGTTGATTCGTAGGTGTTACTCTGAATAAGGCGCTTATAACCTTACAAATGATGGTGAATGTTCGCACATTGTAATGGAATCTAGTTTGGGCATCAGAGAATTTCATTAGCAACCATGAGGCACATCTTCAGGCTCTTTCCTAAGTAATATCCCTGTCTGCTAATGGAAGGCTAAAATTCTGTCAGGGATTTGTTTTTAAGATTGAGGAGCTTGCTGTTTGTTCAGAGGTATTTCTGGGAGAGGCAGCACGCATCTGTCCCTGGAGCGCCTGGAAGCAGAACGGCACCCCCCGGGACTCGGGAGAACAGGGCAGGTGGCGCAGGGCGCCCTGCCTGCTGGGATTCTGTGCCTCCTCCTCTTCCTGCGGTGGGCAAAAAGCCTTCCTATTAAACAAAAACGACCTTTCCTGAATACATTCTCTCCTGCCTGTTTCCCTCCTCTACTCTTCACACGTTTTTAACTGGAATTTAAATCTCTTAATCAATAATTTCAGATACAATTTTATTTTCTTTGGAGAGTGGGGTAAGTTATCCCCTAAGCTCAGAATTCCCAATGCTTTGCACTTAGATTGTGGAGGAAGACACAGCTATGGCCTAATCCCCAAATCTCTCTAGGATGAGAGTGAATCCCAGCTCCCTGCCAGGTGGTCCACCTCTGATTAATGGCCCCGCTGGCTGAGTTGTGTATCAGACAAGGGGTGGAGTTGAGCTTCACTCTATAACCTCATCGTTTGACCTCATCAGTGATACCCAGGAAAGTTCTGGAGCCCAACTTTCAGTGGGCTAAGAAAAACAGAAGTTTATGTAAACGGTTTTGTAGATATTTACCCCAGAGAATAGAAGTACTAGGAGTCACGTTTTAAATTATTTGAAGATATATCATGTGAAAGAAAAAAATATATATTTGTTTTGTGCAACTATAAAGAGTATACTTGAGGGCAAGGAATACCTGTCTTGGTGTCATCTCAGGACGGTGTTGAATGTGCTGCCTTGGGGAGCAGTACGTTCCTCATTTCTGGAAGTCATTCATTTGTAACCTTAAGGATGAGCAGAAATTCAGAGCTGACTAGTTCAGTTTACTAAACAAACACAAAACAGCTTATGCAGAGGCATGGAGGTGTAGAAGACAATGTCTCACTCTTGGAATTGAAATCAATTCATGGGGGAACTTCATGTATGTGAGCATAAGTGGGGTGACAGGGTATTCCTGGGAGGGGAAGCATTACATTTTTACTGCCAGGCTGGAAGGCTTGGATGCTACCCTCTAAGCCGTTGCTGAATCACTGAATAACCTTAAATAGGAGAAGAGAAGGGTCCAGCTGACACCTTATCAAGTCTGTTTGGCTGCAGTGTCTCAATCGCAGGGAAATGAGGGAAGTGTGAAATAACGGGCCTGAACTAAGATAGGGATTGATCTAGTGGGCGTGTCAAGGGCCAGGGAGCAGAATCTATAGAAGTTGGTAATTGAATATAAGAGGTTAGTGAAAGAAAATTCTAGAAAGATATTTCTTGCTTAACCTAGTTGGTGATATTAATGGATAAAGCTATGGTGAGGTAGAGATATCAACTGGATAGTTTGATATATTGCCATAGAAACCTGAGAATAGTTATCCCCTAGAAGCTGTTGAAATGCTTACTTAAGAAGGCTCTCTCAGAAGGAACGTGTTGAAAGGGAAGAGCATCAACAACACGTTAGCAGGTAACGTAGAAGCAGGTGCCTGCTAAGGAACGTGAAGTGTGGACAGAGAGCTAGGAAAACCAAGAGAGACCAGAGTCTGGGAGAACATAGAGGAGGGGGCTCCAGAGAGCCAGGGCTGTCAGTTGATACCACAAGGATATAGAACCTACAGACAGAGTACGTGGCCTTTCAGTTTCTTTCTGAACATGGTATTTGCAAGAAATAATGGAAGTTCATGATCCATTAACTGAATATTATTTACTCTCTCATAATCTTAAAACTTGCCTCCTAGTTAGATGGTGTCATTGGTCACATAGTGTAAACACTGCAGAATATGCATCTATTTAAAACAGAATGGAGTGTTAGCAACATTTTTATTGTTTTGTGTTTTTAAATTGAAGTATAGTTGATTTACAATGTTGTGTTAGTTTCTGGGGTACAGCATAGTGATTCAGTCATACATACATATATATACATATTCTTTTCCATTATAGATTATTACAAGATAGTGAATATAGTTCCCTGTGCTGTACAGAAGGTCCTTGTTGTTTATTTTATATATGATAGGAGTTTGGGATTAGGAGATACAAACTAATTTATCCATTCCCCTTCCTCTTTGGTAACCATAAGTTTGTTTTCTATGTCTGTGAGTCTGTTTCTGTTTTGTGAGTAAGTTCATTTGTCTCATTTTTTTAGATTCCACATATAAGTGATGCCATGAAATATATGGATTTATTTGTCTGACTTATCTACTTCACTTATTATGATAACCTTTAGGTCCATCCATTGCTGCAAATGGCATTATTTCATTCTTTTTTATGGCTGAGTAGAGAAACATTAAAAAAAATAAGAATGTGAATCCCTTTTGCAGAATCAACAAACTCGATTCAAGGGAGGCTTATCCACTCATTCGTTCATTCATTCTGGAGATCAGTTGTAGGTCTGCTTTGTGGCTATGTGCCTGATACTGTGGTAGGCTTTGGGGATTCAATTTTTAAAAAAACATTATGACTCCTTGCTGTCCAGGAGTTCACAGTCAATTGGAGAGAAAGTCAATAAATCGCTGTCAGGTGCAGAAGCGGCGGGACAGAGGTCTGCGCCGGTGCCACAGGAGGATACTGGCAGTTGGGTGTTGCATGACCTGTAACCTCCTAAAACTCACGGATAACAGGTTTTTAGGCCATTCGAGGGCAATTTATTCAGTACTTTGTTTCCTTAGTATGTAGTGACTAAGCACAATGAAAACACTGTTCTGTGACATCAAGACTGAATCGTTTTCACTTTTGCATCTGGTGCTGCGCTACAATAAGGAAACAAAATGCTTTCTCAACTAGACGACTTTCCTCTTGATGAACTATTCATACAGAAGAATCTAACACTGAATGAGTACTTTTCGGACTAGACTTTTAAATCACTTGAAAATTTTCTACCAGTTATAATACGAGGAGGGGAAGCGGAGGGACTTTGTGTATGGGGCCACAAAAATAATGCTGATTAAACTGAAAATAATTTAAAATTGCCACCAGCAAATAAGAATATTGGAACCTTATAACATTGCACACACTTATTAATGATTTGAGCTTATAGAACACTTCAAAACTTTAAATAGCATTATTACTTACAGCAAAATCGGCCACTCAATTAAAATGTGATCCAAGATACAAAACTCAAATTGCCAAATTAAAGCAAAGAAACAAAAATCTTTACAGTTTATACTAAGCCAGGGAATTCCTTTTATGTAATGTTTTATATTGAACTTGTTAAAAATGAGAGTTATTTAGCTGCTGAATGTACCTTCAGTATTAATTGTGTTTTGCTCCTATTAAGCAGCAATGTTGGCTTCCCATGATTTACGGTCGGATTAGCCTAGTCAATAAAGGGCTGTTATGCTGAGGTTCTGCTTACTGTTGGCTATTTTTACCTTTATCTTTTATTGCTTATTCTCTTCTGGTGGCAAATATATTTTACCTTTACCTTGGATCTCCTATTCTTATTCCAGTCCTGTTAAAGGAAAACTAGGAGAGAGAGAGAGACAGATTAAGTAACATGGGGCAGTGTAAATTCATTTGCAAAGGATGTTTGCAAATAATCGAATGCAATCTCTGCTTTACAACTTTAAAATACCCTATTCTTGAAAGGGCTGTTTGAGTAATTGTGGAGGGAGCCGATTTGGTCAGCCTGTTTCTAGGATTCATAACTGAGATGCTTTTATTCTCTCTTGAAATAAAATTGAATATTCTCAGCAGACACTTTGGCTGACAGATACATTTAAACAGGTATCAAGATTAGAAATCTCTGCCTCCAACTTCAATTACAACATATGATCGATTTGTGAGATTACTGAAGGCAAATGTCCGCCAGACAGCCAACTGTTGTTTGAGATGAAATTTCACAAGTGAAATAAACTTGTTGAGCGCACCCCTGCACATATAATACAGATGCGAACTATCTGCCTCCACGTTATAATTTTGAAGACGTCTTATGTGAGCTGTAAGGGAATTCCCTTATGACTAAAGCTTATAATAAAAGCTGTTAATGGTAACTTTTGACAAATCCACATTTCTCCTGTGTAATGGTCTAGTAGACTCTACTCAGTGAAACCATATCTCATCACTACATATGATACTGATGGTGTAATATGAAAGAAAAGCGTTCATATCAGTGGATTAAAAAAATCTAGAGCAGAAGTTCAGTTGACCCTTGAACAACACACGGTTCCACTTACATGTAGGCTTTTTTCAATAGTTCTATACTGCTGTGAGCTCCACGGTAGGGTGCATCTGGGGATGCGGAATGGTGTATGTGCAGGTTGTCAACTGTGCGGGGGTGGGCACCGCAAAGCCGCACGCTGTTCTAGAGTGGACTGTGTTTTCAGTAGTACTGTAACCTCTCATATGGGTAGGGGTATTTTTGGTAGCAATAGTAGCCTTCCACTAAGGCTTTAGCCTTTCAGAAGTTACTGAAATTACTGAAAAACGGAGACATTGTCAGGAGGGATCAGGTGATTTTTAATTCTGTGGCCACTCGCTGTGCAGTCATGTTCAGTCTACCCAGCTTATCAAGGCCTTATAAGCTTAATAGCACCCTCCCGTGTCTTCTGTGCTGTGATTTTCTTGGCCTTATTCCCACAAGTGTATACCAACCCCATCTCATGATGCAGGCTTACATAGTATGCTCAGCAACTCCAGGGTCCTCCTGGAGCTCATGTGCTAAGGGGCTGTTAGTGACAGCGTCCTGAGCTTACGCATAATTAGATGTCCCTCCATTTGAGTCTTGCTGATAATTTATGGACAGTTTCCTTTTTCTTCACCCTTCTATGAACTCCCATACCATTTGTTTTGGAATAAGCATACCTGATTCTCCAGGGCATTTCTCTTTTGATCTAGCACACAATGGGGCCTCTATCGACCAATCACTATGGTAGATGCATCTCTGTTCAAGATGCAGATGTCAGCCACCTCTTTTTGGCTTTACAAGAGGAACGGTCACACTGAGAGAGAATCTCAAGTTCCACTAGAAAGAAGTTCAAGAAGTGTTTTGTAACTAGCTCAGTCAGTAGATGATCTTTTTTTATCAGTAGGTGGTAAAGAATAGGCGGCATCGTGTGTTCAGAAAAAGTCAAGGGCAAGATATTAGTCAGTATGATGGTTAATTGTATGTGTCACCTTGTCTGGGCCAGAGTGCCTACATATTTTATCACTTTTCAGAATGTTTCTATGGGAGTGTTTTTAGATACAATTTACATTAAAATTGGCAGGCTTGAGTAAAGCAGAACGCCCTTCATACGTGGGTAGGCTGGTGGCACCGCCTCCGTGCTCTCCTGCCTTGTTTCAGCTATGGGGTGGTTTTTCTTACGGTTGCTATCTTCATGCTCTCCCGATGCCATGCTCCAGAGTGCCAGTGTCTCCTAGGAGGGAACTTGTACATGAACCTGGTATCCTGGTTTTTATGCCTGGTGCCCTGGTTTTTGCTCCTACTACCCAGGGGAATGTCTCGATCACCTGGCACTAGAAACTATGGAGTTGGTATTTCGGGATCCCATGAAACTGCAACAATCAGAGCAACAGTCCTTGACAAGCTTCCACCCCCAGGGTCCAGGACAGGTGGCAGACTAAAGCACACACCGGTCTCACACCCAGAGGCTGCCTCCAGGTCATGGGGCTCTGTGGGCCAACAGGGCTTACGCTGGCAGCCCACAGGACTGCATGTATTTGCATCCTTTAAAAACTGCTGCCTGAGGGTCTAGCTTACATTCAGCCTGAATCTAGGTGCTGGTTGAGAACCCCGCTTTGGGACACTGGAAGGTAGTGGCTTACCATTACCCACCAGGAGCTAATACAAATAAAATAGACTGCTTGGACAATCACAGAGGTCAGAGAAACAACCAAGAGCTAGGACAGGGTTGAGAGCTAAGCCTTACCTTCTAATGAGGCCACTCCTTCAAGACTGGGAGAGGTGGCTGTTTCATCTGATGTGTTGAAACCAACACACAGAGTCAAGAAGAATGAGGAAACAGAGGTATATGTTCCAAAGAAAAGAACAAGATAAAACTTCAGAAAAATAGACCTTAGTGAAATGGATAGAAGTAACTGACCTGGTAAAGAGTTCAAAATAATATTCATAAAATGATCACTGGACTTGGAAGAGGAATAAATGAACACAGAGAGAACCTCAGCAAAGAGAAAGAAAATACAGAAAGTACCAAATAGGAGCCACAGAGCTAAAGAAGACAATAACTGAACTGAAAACCACACTCCAGGGGGTCAACAGCAGACTGGAGGAAGCCAAAAGAAGGATCAGGGAACTTGAGAACAGGTCAGTGGGGCACACTCCAGTCAGAGCACCAAAAAAGAAAAAGGAAGGACAAAAGTCAAGACGGCTTAAGGAACGTCTGGGACAATATCAGGCAGACTAACACTGGCATTTTGGGGTCTCAAAAGGAAAAAAAGAGAAAAAGGGGCAGAAAGCTTATTTGAAAAAATGATGACTGAAAAATCTCCCTAACCTGGAGAAGAAAACAGACATTCACACTCAGGAAGCCCAGAGAGTTCCTAATGAGATGAAACCCAAGGAAACCAATCCATGCACGTTATAAGTAAAATGTCATAATTTAACAAGAGGGAAAGAATCTTAAAAGCAGCAAGAGAAAACAACCTGTTGTTATGTAAAGGAAACCCCTTAAGACCATCAGTAGTTTTCTCAGGGGAACTTTGCAGGCCAGGATGGAGTGGCATGAAATATTCAAAGTGCTGAGGGGGAAGAAACCAAAAAAAACCCTACTATCCAAGAATACTCTACATGGCAAAGTTTTCCTTCAGAGTTGAAGGAGAGAGTTTTCCAGATAAGCATGAACGCACGGAGTTCACCGTCATTAAACTGTTCTCACAAAAGTTAAAGGCACTTCTTTAAGTTGAAAAGAAAGAGCAATAATTAGTAACAAGAAAACATATAATAGTATACATCTCGGTAAAAGGTAAATATATAGGAAAGTTAGTGAATGAATTACTTATAAAACTATTATTAAGAGTAAAAGTCAAAAGTAAAAATAAGTATAACTACAATAGGAATACTACTCAGCCATAAAAAATGACAACATAACACCATCTGCAGCAACATGAATGCTCCTGGAGAGTGTCATTCTAAGTGAAGTAAGCCAGAAAGAGAAAGGAAAATACCACATGAGATCGCTCATATATGGAATCTAAAAAAAAACAAAACAAACAAAGCATAAATACAAAACAGAAACAGACTCACAGACATAGAACACAAACTTGTGGTTGCCAATGGGGCGGGGGCAGGAAGAGATAGACTGGGATATCAAAATTGTAGAATAGATAAACAAGATTATACTGTGTAGCACAGGGAAATATATACAAGATCTTGTGGTAGCTCACAGAGAAAAAAATGTGACAATGAATGTATATATATGTTTGTGTATAACTGAAAAATTGTGCTCTACACTGGAATTTGACACAACATTGTAAAATGATTATAAATCAGTAAAAAAAAAAAGTTTAAAAAAAAGTATAACTACAATAATTAGCTAAGGGATACACAAGGTAAGAGGATATAAAACGTGGTATCAAAACATAAAATGCAGTGTGGAAGAATAAAAGCTTAGAGCTTTACATGTACCGTGTAAGGTACCCTGGAATGCTTACCACATGCGGAAACCTACAGTAGAAGCACGGAAGATAACGAAAAAGGAGTCTAAACTCACCACTCAAAAAGTCTTCAAATTACAAAGGAAGAGAGCACGAGAAGAAAGGAACAGGGAGGAACAACAAGGTGTTACTAACCCCATACCTACCAGTAAATCAATGTAAGTGGATAAAATTCTCTGATCAAAAGATACAGAGTGGCCAAATAGATTAAAGGGGGAATAAGAGGACTCACATGTTGCCTACAAGAAATTCACTTCAGAGTAAGGATACACAGAGACTAAAAGGGAAGGGATGGAAAAAACTTCCATGCAAATAGAAACCATAAAAGAGTCAGGGCAGCTACACTTCTACCAGACAAAATAGATTTTAAGACAAAGACTGTCACAGCATTGTAAAATGACTATAACTCAATAAAAAAAATGTTAAAAAAAAAAAAAAAGACAAAGATTGTAACTGGAGACAAAGATCATATATAATAATAAAAGGGGGAGACTTATCAGAGCTCCAAAGAGAAGGAGGTAATTTTTTTTTTCTGACCATTGCAGTTGTTGACATTTACTCCACTGATATTTTTATATCCACTGGTACAATTCAAAGACAGACTCACCGAAATTATCCCTTTATAGTTAAAGTGTTAACTTGAGAGGGAGGAATGTTATGCTGGTGTCTATGTGCTAGGTCTGTGGGGGTTTTTCTCATTCAAAAATTTTGCAGTTGTTTGCCTGGAGCAATTTAAGGTGCGGAGAGTAGGAACAGCGGGTGCGGCAGTAGAGGACTGTCTCATTGAATGCTGAGCTTCCCTTGCCTGTTTTGCTGTTGCTAATACAACGTTAATGTTCTTACTAAATCACAAAAACACCAAGTAGAAACTGACGCTGGAAGCATTTATAGATATTCAGCAATTAGCAGAGGCCGACAATTCCTATTTATGGAATAACAAATAAAACCTAAGTGATTTTTTTTTTAACCCTGGTACATTTCAAACAAAATATGTTATACGTAAGTTTTTGGTCTTAGGAAATTAAAAAAATTGTGTTAGATCTTATGTACATAATACACCTTTTTTATAATTTATCCTGACTCCAGTATGTAACCTTTGAAAGTAAAGCAGACTTGGCACCAGAAGGGCATAGCATTGGAAAGAACAGTCATAATATCAGAGCCAGAAGTACGTCCACGCTTAATGCCTTATTATATAATTAGAGTTCATAATTTATAACAATAGAATAATGAGAATAATCTTAAGTAACTAAACTTATGCTTCTGAAAATATTTATGCGAAGGTACTGCTTGAAAGCGTTAGGATTTACAGGCATCATTGCGTTTAACCTTAACAGCAATGTGATGAGACAGGAATTACCTTCACGTATCAGGAAGGAAACTGAGGGGTTTCGTAGTGAAACACCAGGGCCACACAGTTAACAAACTGCTAGCTCAGGATAAGCCCACGGCTGGCTGGTGTCCAGGCTCTTAACCACGACTTACAATGACTGCCTGCCTGCCTCTCTGGAAACCCTACATTTATCATTTCCTTCATCGTCATCACCAGTAGATGAACATTCAGTATAGGTAGAACACATTACTTCGCAGCCAACTTTTAATTATTCATGGTAAAGAAAATTTTTTTTTAATCAGGGGAAATTGAAATTCGCAATGGTCATTTTTCAAGTTTAGGCAAAATTGGGAAAATTCCATTATAATAGAATTTTTAATTATAAGATAATAGAAATAACCAAAAACATCTGGTAAATGAACCCTATACTTCAGAGAGCATTAGTGTTTTAAAATAGATCTAGATTTTATAAGCCTGTTTGCCTTTTTATTGTAACAAATCTTATATCTCAAAGGTAATAGTCTATGCCATGGCTTTCATTTGATTCTCAGTTCATGACCTTGGATTACAATACTCACATATTATAGTCAATTTTTCACATTCCAACCTCTGTGTCTCATCTTTATGATGGAAAAGTTGAAGAAGTTAGTACAGAGCTATATCTAGCTATATCTTTCTTCAATGCCAGCCTTAAAAATTTATTAGCAACTTGATGTGATTTAATGGATTTCAGAAATATTTTTGGCTTCAAGGTATGCTCCTTTTTTGCCTACCGCAGCAGCTATAATTTTTGTATAAGACAGTCACTCATTCATGGCTTGAAGATTCCAGTATTCAGGAGTTATTTACTGAAATTCAAATTTCCACAATAAGGGTAGTCACTCTTTGTATGTAATAATATAATTTTTTGTCCATATGCTCAACATTGTTAATTATTAGAGAAATGCAAATCAAAATTACAATGAAGTACGACCTCACACCATTCAGAATGGCCATCATCATAAAGTTTACAAATAATAAATCATGGAGGGGCGTAGAGAAAAGGGAACCTCCTATACTGTTCGCGGAAATGTAGTTTGGTGCAGCCCCTATGGAGGACAATATGGAGGTTCCTTAAAAAACTAAAAATAGACTTACCATATGACCCAGCAATCTCACTTCCTGGGCTTATTTCCAGAGAAAACTCTAATTCAAAAAGGTACATGCACCCCAATATTCATAGCAACACTATTTACAATAGCCAAGATACGGGAGCAACCTAAATGCCAATCAACAGATGACTAGATAAAGATGATATGTGTGTGTGTGTGTGTGTGTGTGTGTGTGTGTGTGTATCAAATGGAATATTAGCCACAAAAAGAATGAAATAATGCCATTCACAGCAACATGGATGGGCCTAGAGATTATCATACGTAGTGAAGTAAGTCAGGCAGGGAAAGACAAATATCATGATATCACTTATATGTGGAATCTAAAAAAATGGTACAAATAAACTTATTTACAAAACAGAAACAGACTCACAGACATAGAACAAAACCTTATCATTACCAGGGGAAAAGAGAAGGGGAAGGATAAATTGGGAATTTGGGATTAACAGATACACACTACTATATATAAAATAGATAAACAACAAGGACATACTTTATAGCACAGAGGGAACTATACTCAGTATCTTGTAATAACCTATAATGGAAAAGAATCATGAAAAAGAATATATATACGTATGTAATTCTATATATTTATGTTTCAGGTATATAACAAAGTGATTCAGTTTTACATATATATATATCTAGAATTAGTAAAAATAGCATTAAGTTCTCATTATCATCAAACAGTATTATAAGCATTGAGCGCATATTACTTCACTTAATCCTCACAACCACCCCATGAAATAGGCTTGATTATCATCTTCATTTTACACAAGAGGAGACTGAGAAATAGAGTTTGCCTGGTTACACAGCTAATAAGTAATGGAGCTGGGGTGAAACCCAGGCCACCTACCCTCCGTGTAATGACAATACATACTTGAGTAGGAAAACCTTAAACAGACCAAATAACTTTAGGCTTCCTGTCTGCTGCACATTTCAAACCCGAGTTTGCCGCGGATGCGGTGGTGCCTGAGATACTCTTTTCTCTGAGCTTCAGATACTAGTTTAGATGCTTCTCCCTCTTTTCCTTTCAGAATCCCCTCAAAGCAGAGAGATGGTCTTTTTTCTCATGACTGAACTCACGTTTCTCTTGAACATCATTATCCCAAGGACAACTGCCTAGTTTGGGGAGGGGACATCCCATCAAAGCTTTTCTCATAAACAGGAAAAACTAAGTACTGCGGTCGAGGATGAGTGTCTTTCCTATTCTAGGTTGGTTTTCTATACTAGGGGATGTCTCAGTTTAGCTGTAACGTGCAGGTGAGTGTAAGTCATGCATTCAGGAATTCTTTGCCATCAGTCAGTGGAAAACATTTGCCGGGAAAAACTTCTTTTGCTTCCCCTACATGCGTGCACACACTCACTCCCTTCCCTTCCCTTCCTTAAAACTTTGCAAGCCTTCACTGTTTAAGCAGAAAGAACAGCAGCTTTCAGAGCTTATAAAAACAAGTCCTCCTGGGCTTTTCCAGATCTCCATTTCAGCTCTGTCCAGCTCCAGCTTCCAGGAATGAGGCCTCTGGAGAGAGGAGGGTATGAAGCCATGTGCGGCCCCATGGGAACAAGGACCGTATGTGCACTGCCTACTGCTTATCCTAAGTAACAGGGAATAGACAAAACACTTGTTGAAAAAAACAAAGAAATAGATGAACGAATGAACAGCCATCTGTGGCTTCATCTCCTACCCCTCTCCTCCCTGCTTACTCTATTGCCACCACATCGCCATTCTCACATTTCTTGTCTCAGGTCATCTGCACATGCTGTTCCCTCTGCCTGAAATGCTCTTCCCCCAGCCATCAGCTTGATTAGCTCTCTCATCCCTGTAAGTTTTTACTTAAGTCTCACTTTCTTAGCGAGTCTCTCCATCTATGCTAAGTGAGAGTGTGCATCCCTGCCTCAAAAATTCTTCTCTTTGTCTTGAATTTCTCTTGGCATGGCTTAACATACTTTAAAGTTTTACTTGTCATGTCTATTGCTTGTGCGGCTCTCTGAATTGTGAGTTTCACAGGGACAGTGATTTTTTTATTCACATCTAGGACAGTGCCTGCCACTTAGTATGTGCCCAATAAATATTAATCAAACAAATGGATAGATAAGAACCAGATATACAGGACCTGTTTCACTAGGTTTAAAGTCCAAAACTGGGGATCTCAGTCCCCAAACTATCACTCACTGCTTAGACGCATCTTTGAGAGGTTCACTTTTATCTGAGCTTCCGTTTCTTCAGCTATAGACAGAGGGTCATAGTAATTAGCAACAAGGACTAACAGTAAATAGTAAAAGGGGAAATACCTCACAGAATAATCACAAAGACTACAAAAGAAAATTGATGTGCACTAAGCCGTCTACTGAGGCCAGTAATGATGACCTGAGAGATGGAAGCAAAGGAAGGGCAAAGAGGGTCCCAGGGTTCCCTGAGGAGCAGAAGGATCAGCTGTCTTTGGCATTTGAGTACAGACCAGAAAATGCAGTCTGCTGCATTTCGTTAAGCAAAACTTAACTTCTCTTTGCCTTTTAAAATACTAGCCTCTGTATTCAGGGGGAAAAGGTGGCGGTGGTGGGAGGCATCAGGCATCTTAAACTTAAATATAAAGGCTGTATAATGAAATATAGTATGTGTATAGCACATATGAAAAAGAGAGAGTCTGCATGCACAATATTATTTGGAAGTGAATCGATCGTCGTGGTATTTGTTTACTTTGTTCTACTCTAGGAAATTTGATATTTCATTTATACGACCATACCTGCTGTCAAGCAAACGTGTAATACTTGGGTGTAGGGTAACTGTCACCACAGAATATCTCCTAAGAAAATTTTCCTGACAGTGCTAAGCAGCAGTATGGAAATTACTCGAGAGAGAGAGAAGTGTGTGTGTGTGTGGTTTTTTATTTTTTTAATTAGAGTAATTTTTAACTGAAGTATTAACTGTTATGAATATGCCAGAATCGACCTTAATGTATCTGCTTGGACATTTTCCACATCCCAAGTGGTTAGTCTAATACCAATTAAAGCATCACAGATAATAATGTGTTATTACTTCCATGAATTAATTTTTTTTAAAAATCAGACCTTCTCCAAATGAGAATAAATTTAAATATCTGGGGTGCAAATGTGCAGCTTATGTCAGGACCCATGCAGATCTAGAATTTCAAATTCTGAAACCACAGAATCATGGGAATAATCCTAACATTTTTTTTAAATGGAGGGACTGACCTTTTGAGTCACTTAATCATTCCCCTTGCTATTCACAGAGACTCTAAATAGCACCTCTGGTTTTCCTTCTGAAATTATGAATCACTTTCCCCTTATATTCATAAGTGAATTTATCCATCCACCCACCCATCCATAATTACAATCTTTCATTTAATAAATATTAAGCATCATTTATGTATTTGGAATGCTGCTTAGCACTGAGGAAACAGACTGAATGCTAACATTTTTTCCAATACATCATAATTTAATGAGAGAAAACAAACAGGTTAATAAATAATAATGGGATGAGATCTGTCTCGTAATAGCAGTATGGACAAAGTACCGACCGGACGAGTCACCACAGCTTATGAATCAGAACATTTGTTCTGAGGACAGATCTTTCCTTTCAGAATGATGGTAGCAGAGAGGAGGAGAAACTGCAGGGATCGAGACCAATCAGGGAGGCAGAGTAGGGGGTTATTTCAGCTGTACCAACCAAGAGGCCTCCGCGAAGGTGGTGACAGTGAAGCAGAGAGAAAGGAGCTGATTAGAGAGAAAACATCTGGAGAAGATGTATGCTGCCATTCCTAAAAATACCCACTGGGGAGATCTGAAATTGCAGAACATTCCTGAAAGGCTTTCCCTGTGTTTGAATCATGTGAAGAAAATGCAGGCCTGGAAATGTCAAGTGGTGGATTTCTCCATCCGCTCCTTGCTTTGAATAAGAAATATGAACCTCCTCTAAATTTCCTCCAGCCTCAGCCTTTGTCTTCAGTCACATGCGACCACGACAGATAATGACGCTGACCCATTTGTGACTGTGCTGGCTCTTATATAACTGCATAAAGTCAAGGAAATGTGGTGACTGGAACCCCAAAGTCCCGTCCTTCCTCGGACCGTCATTTCAGTCTTGCATTTTCTGGTTAGGTAGGGAGAGGCCAGGATTACTAATGATGGGGAAGAGGGGTCTGTTCTTGTTGCTCAGAGACTCAAAAGCTTTTTTTCAAAATTAAGAAATACTTTTTTAATATTATGACATGATTTGTCTTTTTCTCTGCTATTAATTTTAATTCTCCTGAGCTCTCAAATTTATGTAGGAAAATGTTTTACTTTACTTTTGATTCCTATTACCAAAACCCTCTATTATCTAATCCTCAGTACTAGCCGCTTCTTCGTATGATTTATCATCATTATTCAGGTTATAATCTCAAAGATTAGTCAAATATTTGAAATTCAAATAGTATATATTTTGGATATAGTACATACTTTGGAGTACTTTGGGAAAGACAGATTATCAAGAAAACTTTTGAAAGTATCTCCAAAATGTCATGGATTACAACTACAAAAGTCACGAAGCCCATTCAGACTGCTAAGATGACACAGTTGAGCAGCAGACAGCAAAGCTGGCTGGAGAAGCGAATGCCCGTGCCTTGGCCCCACTTCCCAGCGTGTGTGCGTCACGTTCATGCTTCAGCAAATTACTGTAGACACGGATATTCGGGCAACCTGTGAATGGTTAAGATTGCAAATATTAAATCTTTGAATTCTCGTTGAATGTTACTACAAAATATTGTCTGTACAATTCTTTTATGTTTTGATGTTAAAATGATTCTGGATTTCACTGTACTTTTTCCCTCAATTTTGAAAAAACTCAAGTTTGTACCGAATGTTTCCCAAAATATTGATAAGAAAGGCTTATCATCCCTGTATCAATTTCTCACAAAAGCTGTTTCTAATCCTCTGGGAGAGATGCAGAAGTGTCCCCACTGTGGGCTTTGACAGGTAAAGGAACTTACTGTCCTGCTGCCCCTTTATGCTTGTTGAAATGCCCTTTCTCCCAGGTTTGCTTCCTGTAATAATCTGTTGGACAGAGGAGTACCTGACAGGTGTTTGTTCCTCAGGCAAATGTGTAAAACTCTTCACGTTTGAATGGAGACATAGAGAAGGTTTCTGCTGTGCTGGTGACAGTTCTTGATTTTTCCACCCTCAAAATTCTGGCCCCACGTTGGAGCACCAGTGTGGCAAATCCTAGTGTTGGTGGCATTCTAAGGAAGGGACAGAAGTGTCATTGAGGAGTAAAGATCCAGAACACCTCCAGAAATGAGCTCTCGTCTTGGTTTATTTCTCACAGAGCAGCAGGTGTGCATCGTGTTACAGAATTAACTGTAACCCCCTGTTTCCTACAGTCACCCTGAGTCTTGCAGGGGAAAAGATGAACACGGTGCGGCGTTAGGGATCAGAAGGTCATAAGAGCTGCCTCAGTGGTCAGCAAAGAAGGCACTGAGTTACCTTCTATAAAGAAGGGAGGGAGCATAATTCTTTGATACAAGGCCAACAAACTGGCGACAAAAAGCCAATATGTCATTATTGGTGAATCTCATAATGTCACCTGCAGTGGCCCTGCAGCTGACATAATGTTTTCCCAAGAATAGGAAATGGATAACACAAAACCCTGAGTGTGTTAGTGGACCTCTGTCAGTGTTCAGTCTGCCTATTAATTTGGAAATTAGCATGAAAAGCACTGAGCCATCAAGCTTTCACTTAATCTCCATAAAACACGTGCAGATTGTGTTCTTACCTAATGGTCCGTTCTTTCTATATTTAAATTGCCCCATAATTGAATAAGCTATGTCATACCAGCATCTAAGTAATTAGACTTGGCTAAAGATTCATATTTTGATAAATTTTGGGCATTTGAGACTACTGAGTTGCGACTATTATTAATTTTTTTTAAATAGTGAAATATAGCTGGGAAGTACAAAAAAGGCAAAAGCTCCTAACCTATTAAACATCACTGCCTATGCTGCCCTGTCCTTCAGAAAATGGATTCTAGTTTTTTTTTTTTTTAACTTACAGAGATTTTTTCCAAAGGTGTACCACATATGGAGTGGTTATCTCTAAACTTAATTTTATGGCAGAAGATGGGATGGAAAGGAGAGGAAGTGCTACCTCAGGTATGGTGCCCACTTTGTCCTGCCAAGAGTTACACCAGGTTCTTTTCCAAATGCCAACAGCACATGCTCTGTTCAGACAAGTAGCTCAAGGACAAGCTGTTACCAAGAGCCGTCTGTGTTTCTAACTCAGACCAACCAGGAAGTGAAGAGAAAACGTTGCTCTCTCAGTGATTTCTAGGCTAAGACAAATTTCTTTGAAGGTTCAACCCTTCTCCCCCAATTCCACTTAGCTTAAACTCACCTTTTAAACACAATTATTACTGCTACTTCTGTTAGCCCTCATATGCAGTGAGGCTGAAATTGGTCATCTTGGGTGATACTTGACCAGACAGAAATTTTAAATTATGGCTTTGTGACAGAAATTGGATAAAAACTATCAATTCAAATTTACTCCTTTACAAAAAAAAAAAAAAAAAAAAAGAATCTACTATCAGATTTAGCAGGTAAAGTGCCTTCCAACTTTGTTACAAGTCTCAACTGTCTCTAAAAGATGTGTGAACTCTGTTGGTATATGGAATTAATATCTTTAAAAATCTATTCAGATTTCCTCAAAGTGTTCAGTGTAATTGTTTCCTATTTTAAGGGCTTTAAGGAAACGAAATTTAAACAGTGTAATCCAATTATATTGTCTTTCAAAATTATCTGAGTTTCTTTTTGTCATTTTCCCACCTGGAGCAAGCAGAAGGTGTGTATTGGGGGAAGGCCAGGAGAGGAAGGAAAGTCTTAAAAGTTCTTAATGTCCCAAAGGGATGTATGAACTCCCCAAAGAAACATCAGGGAATGTGTTGTTTTGCTAATAGCGAACATCACCCTGAATCAGTTCATCTGTCTCTGAGTGGATGAACGTGCATAGTCGGCAATGCCAACCGTCCTCTGCTTTCATGAGTCATATAGAGGGGTTCATGGCAGGCGTACTGTGTGGGTCTCAAAGTTCCAAGAAATGGTGCAGGGCCACCTGTTCGAGAAACTCATTTCCAGAGATGCGCCTTTGCATCACACAGGCAGCTGAGAGCCACTGACATATGTTGTGTTTGTGGCAGAAGCTCACTAGTTCTGCATCCTCATCGAGGCTTTTTAGAAAGATGAAGTCTATTTTAAAAATGGAAAGATATCCCATGCTCCTATATTAAAAGAATCAATATTGTTAAAATGGTCACACTGCCCAGCCAATCTGCAGATTTAATGCAATCCCTATCAAATTACCCAGGACATACTTCACAGAACTACAACAAATCATAATAAAATTTATATGGAATCACAAAAGACCTAGAATTGCCAAAGCATTACTGAAGAAAAAGAAAGAGGCTGGAGGAATAACTCTTCCAGACTTCAGACAATACTATAGAGCTACAGTCATCAAGACAACATTGTATTGGTACAAAAGCAGACATATGGACCAATAGAACAGAATAGAGAGCCCAGAAATGAACCCACAAACTTCTGGTCAACTAATCTTCCACAAAGGAGGCAAGAACATACAATGGAATAAAGAGTCTCTTCAGCAAATGGTGTTGGGAAACCTGGACAGCAGCATGTAAATCAATGAAGCTACAACACTCCCTCACACCATACACAAAAATAAACTCAAAATGGATTAAAGACTTAAACATAAGACAAGATATAATAAATCTCCTAGAAGAAAACATAGGCAAAACATTATCTGACATACATCTCAAAAATGTTCTAGGGCAGTCTCCTGAAGCAATAGAAATAAAAGCAAGAGTAAACAAATGGGACCTAATGAAACTTACAAGCTTCTGCACAGCAAAGAAAACCATAAGTAAAACAAAAAGACAACCTACGGAATGGGAGAAAATTTTTGCAAATGAAACCGACAAAGGCTTGATCTCCAGAATATATAAGCAGCTCATATGACTTAATAAGAAACAACCAAACAACCCAATCCAAAAATGGGCAGAACACCTAAACAAGCAATTCTCCAAAGAAGAAATACAAATGATCAATAGGCACATGAGAAAATGCTCAATATCACTAATTATCAGAGAAATGCAAATCAAAACTATGATGAGGTATCACCTCACACCAGTCAGAATGGCCATCATTCAAAAGTCCGCAAATGACAAATGCTGGAGAGGCTGTGGAGAAAGGGGAACCCTCCTACACTGCTGGTGGGAATGCAGTTTGGTAAAGCCATTATGGAAAACAGTATGGAGATTCCTCAAAAGACTGGGAATAGACTTACCATATGAACCAGTATTCCCGCTGCTGGGCATATATCCAGAAGGAACCCTACTTCAAAATCACACCTGCACCCCAATGTTCATAGCAGCACTATTTACAATAGCCAAAACATGGAAACAGCCTAAATGCCCGTCGACAGATGACTGGATAAAGAAGAGGTGGTATATTTATACAATGGAATACTACTCAGCCATAAAAACCGACAACATAACACCATTTGCAGCAACATGGATGCTCCTGGAGAATGTCATCCTAAGTGAAGTAAGCCAGAAAGAGAAAGAAAAATACCATATGAGATCGCTCATACGTGGAATCTTAAAAAAAAAAAAAAAAAAAACCTAAATACAAAACAGAAACAGATTCATAGACATAGAATACAAACTTGTGGTTGCCAAGGGAGCAGGGGGTAGGAAGGCACAGACTGGGATTTCAAAATGTAGACTAGATAAACAAGATTATACTGTATAACACAGGGAAACATACACAAGATCTTGTGGTAGCTCACAGCGAAAAAAATGTGACAATGAATATACGTATGTTCATGTATAACTGAAAAATTGTGTTCTACACTGGAATTGGACACAACATTGTAAAATGATTATAATTCAATAAAAAAAAGTTTAAAAAAAAAAAAGAAAGATGAAGTCTACACCGCAGTTATACCACCCATGGGTTCAGGTCATCAGGACAAAGTAGGAATTAGTCCATAAGAAAAGTCGTAACAGCTGAGGGATAGAAGGGAATTAGCAACTCACTGAGTCCAGCCAACTGGACTCTAGACCATTTTCTGTTTCCCCTCATGGACCCACACTGAGCTACACCTCAGTGTCATCTATTAACCACAGAAATGCTGTGTTGTTTGAAATGACTGTATTTCCAATTACCCAAAGTGGTTGCATTTTTTTTGAGAATTCATAGAACAGACAACAAGGTCCCTCAGTGGAAATGTTGACCCCAGCAGAAGTGTTAAACAGATTGGCTTTGGTGCCCTAAATGTTAAGATAAATGTTGAGGTCAGTCTGCAGCAACAGCCATTCTTAGGAAGGAAAATTAAATGGTGGTATGAAAACCCAGTAGTTTTCAGGGCTTATGGGAATCACGTCCATCACCATGAGAGTAAAATACAGCCTAACTTTTCGTTTAGGTGAGCATGTTTATGAAAGCAATTCGTACATCACTGCCTTACACTGCCTCCTCTATCTATGCTTAAAAGCTGTCTGGTCAGCCTGCTCTTAAATGATTATTTAGGACCAATAGGAGTCTTTCATCTCATAATACCTCGTTGCATAAGATGCTTTACGGAAGGACAAGTGCATTCAAGTACAGTTATGACCAACTCAGTGGCAGCTTTTCACCAGGTTAAATGAGAAAACCTGTTACTACAGAGTAATGATGTTTTAATTGCACGTTCACTACACAAAAAGTGAAGCCAGAGCTTAATTCCTGCACTTGGAAGAGCTACATTAAAAAAAAATGCATTTGTAGTGAAGCAGCGGTTATATTCCAAGCAAGGAAAAGTTCATTCAAATCAGCACTTAGGATTATGAGGGTGCTCTAGTCTTCCTTTCAAACCTCTATCAGGGAAGTGAAATTTATGTAATGGGATGCTAGTCTGAAATGGTGCCTATCTATGATGTTATTAAGCAGCTGGATTACAGAAGTCGGACATGCGCTGCATTTAAACCTGCTGCCTCCTTTCAGAAATATTGCCACAGATTCAGTGCCTTTCAGTTGTTTATAGAATGCCCAGCAGTCCAAAACTACTTCCATAATAAGTATTTCAGTGACAATTTAACTTTTAAAAAAATGGAATTGACTTGTAATGTTCATAATGCATTGTCTCTTCTATTGTGTGTATATGACTTATTTTATATTCACGGGAGTGTAAATATTGTTCAGTAGTTCCTCATAACAAGATTTTAATAACCACACTGGGAAAAAATAGTTTTTCATAAATTAAGCTAAAACGGTAAGATTCACATTGATGTAGAAATTTGGCAGTGAGTTCACAAATTTATGTGGATGGGCAAAGTGAACAACTGAAATCCAAAAAAAAAAATCTGGGATATGGGCTAGAACTCAGAGAAATACAGTATCCGGGGAACCATCCATAATGAATAAGCACATTTACAAATCTGCATTTTGTACCACATGTATTTTTAAGCCAAGATAGCTAAAGTGTAGTACTAATTTCTCAAATATTTTTCCTGCATGCAGAGTCCACTGGCAGCTGGCCCCATTAGAAAGACAAAGAATGTGCTTATGAAGACTAGTAACGTATGCTCAGAACTAAAGAGGAGGGCAAAAGCTAGGAATTCAGTGCATTCAGGTGCCTAGAAATGTACCTATATCTGAAAATTAACAGTTACTGCATAATACGTATTATGTGCCTGAGAACATAAGTTCTAAGCATTTGACCAATATTCCTCCACTCATACAGCCTTATGATGTAAAATACAGCTGCTCTACTCCAGGTCACACGCTGAGTCATCAGCACAACTAATCATCGAACCTGGACAGCCTGGCTTCAAATCGCATCCTTTCTAACCACTCCATACTCTCCCTTACCTTGTCCGAAAGCCCAGCCTCTCCAATCCAGCCAAAACAGCAGTGATCCATTCTTGTTAAATGACTTTCATGATTAATAAGCCTGTGACATGAATAACTGCAAGATCAGTTTCTGTAAGACACAGAAAATTAATTAAATCAATTTTTTGGAGAAACAACAAGTAACGCCCCCTCCCGTAGATGTCTTGTGTAGCCTTGTGTGTCCCTTTGGGAATTACTACCGCTGCCACCTGTTACTATTTTAAAAGCATTTGCCTGGACAGACACATTGCAGAGATTGCCTGATTTAATCACAACAGGAACCGTATGAGGGCTGATAATACCATTTCCACAGGGGGAGACTAGGGCTCAAGGAGGTTAAATAATTTATTCAACCCCAACCCCACAGTGTTAGAAAGTGATAAGGCAGAGATTTGCACCCAGGCCATTTGTCTACAGCACCCACACTGTCATCAACGCCTCTCACCATCCTGTGTTGCCTCCGTGGGTAACCTAGTCAGCATGACTTGAACAGGGGAAAAACAGGCCTATAGTCTCCATGAATATAACACGTTTAAGAACTCTTATAAAAGCGTCTTTAACACTTGGGGACAGAATAGATTCTTGAATTTCCTTCCCTTTTAACTTTTCTAACTCATCTTACCTTGAAGATAGGCAAAGGATACAACACGATGCTCAAAATACAAAATGAAAACAGTATAACATCGTTGACTTCATTTCAGATTTAATATATAAGCCCCCTACCTGCTTTTATTTTTCTCAATTTAAATTGGTGAACAGATCTAAAAGACATAATGTTAGCATAAGTTATTGAGAAATCTCCCTGGGGGCCTATAATAAGTTTGTTGGGCTGGGAGAAATGAATGGATGCTCTTATCTTAAAGACTCAGTGCTTTTTATTTAATATTACCAGATTAGTGTCTTCATCTGGTGGATCATTACCAAGATGGCTTTGTGCTTGTGACTAGAAATAATTAATTAATAATAATAATAATAATAATAATAATAATAATAATAATAATAATAATAATTAGTGTGTGTTCAGCAGCTGAGTAGCTTCACTTACTGAACTGGCGAGTGTGCAGCACACAAATGCAATTTGCATGAAAAAAGAACCGCTGTGTAAAATTCTGCCTTTGGAACGGCAGATTTACTGGGATAGTGATTATAGTGTGTGAAGCTTAAGGCATAACCGTAATGACGGTAGGACCATTTCTCTCCTTCATGCAGTATTTTATGTCTATCACCCTCTGACCCAGCAGACAGTGAATTCATGGTAGCACATGCTATTTCCTATCCTGTAAGAGTGGTTTTATTGCCACCTCCTGCTTTTAGTCACCGAAAACTTGCTGAAAAGCCTGCTTAGAACGTAAGTTTTACAAGTTCAAACAATAGGGCATGAGAGAAAAGGGTAATATTTAAGTTCAAAAAATAAGGCAGTGCTTAATATGGTATATTAACAACTTATTTTTAAATGAAAGCAAAAATTTTTAATGTTGGATTGTATATTATTTAAGCAACTCTTTGGTGTCAGGAAGTTCCAGTTTGTCATCTATAAAGGATAAAACGACAATTGCTTTCCCCTCATTAGCATGTCAGAATTTAAACGTGAGTCACTTGGACTTAATGAGCACGTAAACCATAAAATGGCTTTTTTGTGTTAAATTTGAGACAGTAAGTTCAAAATGTTATTTGTATCTTGCATATTAGGTGATAAAAATTGGTGATAACGTACCTGTATTTAGAATCATCTTCTATATATTCTTAAATCTTTGGCTATGCTGTTTCATTTGGTACAAATCTGGAGGTTGTCAGGGAGGGAGCTGACATACGTTCTTATTTATACTGCACTGAAAGTATGACTTAGCCTTTGTTTGAATTCCTTAAGTGTAGCCCTCTAACTTGACTGAATGTTAGTGTGAACCTCTCATTCTGCTTTTAGTGGTTTTCTTGTTCAAGATTTACCCATTAAAAAACAACTAAACGCAACTCTAAAACTTTTATTTTTATAGTACTTCAGAGATGGCAAGGCCGGGCTTTCGTGAATATATAATATTTGATCCTCACAGTGAGGCTAACAGGATTATACCCATTTTATATATGGGAAAGCTGAGGAGCCCCAAGGTTGCATGACACAGCCAGTGTCAGCAGGATTACTGCCACACTGACCTAAATCCAGAACCCTGTATGCCGAACCATGGTGGTCCTCTGATCAAACTCAAATCAAAAATAAAATTGTCCGTTACTCTTCATCTCATAAAATGTGGATATTTTTGGGATTAACAAACTAGGAAACTAGGAAATACTGTATAAAATAAGGAAAAGTTATCTTTCAATCCATGCTCATTTAGACAATCACTTCTTTTAGTCATGTTTAAATTTTGGTTTTCTAGCAGTTATTTTAGCTGATAAAAACACATCATAATAAAAGTGTACATTTATGATATTCTTGAGGATATGGATTGTATAATTATGTGTGTTTATATGTATGCTTACATGTTTTCTCTGAGGTCAAAGAAAATGTATTCCAGGTACATCAGCCTTTGGTATTAGCCTGTCAATTTGATGTCTATTTATAAAATGATGTGAAGCTAAAGCTTTAAATATAAATAAATAGTTGGAGAGAATCACTCCCCAGCTTTATATAAACCAGCAGGATTAAGTACTTACCCTGGAATGAAGATGTAAGGATGCACCCGCTGCTCTCACCAGCAGGGAACTTAGAACCCGGGCTTGCGATGGCTCAAGAGGACGTGTCCCTCGCCGTCACGGAGTCACTGCAGCACGCCCCTCCAGTTGCCTGTGCTGAATCCTCCCTGAGGCTGAACCATTTCTTCTCTTCTTTGTTTCCTGTCATTTCAAGCACGGGTCCCCGTATTACGTTTCATAATTATTCGTGCAAAGGAGAGAAATTTTTAGAAAAGGCAGTGAATCTTCTGAGCCAGTGGAAATCAAAGACCATGTTAAATCCATGTTTGTCAAGAAAAGTTGATCATCAAAATAACACTCCTGTAGTTGTCACAACGGTCAGGTATCTTCATTAGCAACCTGTGACAGAATGTCCGTAGAAATAGTCATACTTCCTCCCCACGTTCTTCTTACCCTGACTCCCAGGCTGAGGGCCCTTCACACAACTTGTGTAAAATGACCACTGAACGTCCGACAAACAGATCATAGTATTGCTGCCCTAAGCTATCCCCCACTCCCCGAATTTCTAGAGGTCAGCAGGCCCTTCGTGTGTTTGTGTCCTCCCATCTGCAGTTCCATTCCTTCCGTCGTCTCTCTGGGCGGGGAAGTGTGCAGGCAGAGGCTCCTTCTGTGGGACCGAGCACCGACTGACCGAAGACACCCAAGCAGGATGGCTGCCTCCGCGCAGAACAAACACTGAGTTTTGCACCTTCCTTTTGCAGTGGAACCGGAGACGAGCCATGGCCGAGCACAGGCTGGAGCTGGCTTCATTGTTTTCTGTAGTGTTTCTCTTTTCCATAGTTGATCAAACAACGGCCAAAAAATGAAACAAAAAAGTCTCTGGGCAAGTGTTTCATGAAAGGATAAGTAACTCTGTCACTTAATGAAGTAAAACCAAAGTATCCACAATAATTTTTTAAAATGCACGTTTTGTTATAACCATTGCTGGAAAAGAACTGTTAGGGAACTCTGAGTACCGTGATATCACGAGCATAACCAGAAATTCATTGACACCGCAGAAACCTCTGTCCTTTTTCTGTATCATCTTTCTTCCACATGCATAAAGATACATATTTATATATATGTGTCAGGTATTCTAGCTAGCCATTATTTTTTTCCTGTATATAAACATTCTTTGGACTTGAGCAGGTATGAAAATCCAGTGTGAATCTGCCTCCATAAAATTTATAATAGCATTAATAATACTGCTCTAATCAATTTCATGAGAAACTTTGGGCACCTTTAAAATTTGGTAAAACATTGTATGATCCTTGTTTTTCTCCCCGAATATTGTTTGTCCTTATGAATAGTTAGTTTTCTGAAATATAATTGAGTCAAACACTCAATTTTTAAATTACTTCAGGAATGGATTTTATGGAGCTAATTCCCCAGGGCTTTCTTGAAGCTGTGGTCTGACTGTATTCCTGCAAACAAGGTGTTTCTCCACTGACTCCTGCATGATGTGTATGATCTCTGGGTTTTGCCCACCAGGACTGTGCGAAGAACAGGGCTTCCAGAATCATTCTGTGGTTCTGAAAGTAACAGCGTCACCAGTTAAGATCTTCCTGGTCACAGTCGGAGTCATTTGGGTAATTGTGCAAGTGGCTCTTTTTAGAGACATAATATTTTAAATTATGTAATATTTTCATTACATATTTTAATTATATGATACTTTTTATGTAATGTATAATACTTTTATATTACAAAATGACAGAGAAAATAGTATATTTTAATAAGCTAAAAATACCTGAATATGGTAGTCGTCTACAATTCAGTAATTTATTTGCTGTAGGAAATGACCCGCATTTTAAGCTACCTATTAATACTCACTTGTGTAAGAGTTTTAAGCTGATAGCTGTTACGATTATATGTTCTTCTTCTTTTGTAGGTAACCCATTAACCAAGGATAAAATCAAATGATCCTCAAGGCTGATTACATTGAACATATACATAGAAACGTAACTCCTGAGGTGAGAAAGATTTTTATACCACTCAGAAGAGGCACTCCGGAGTCTATTATTTCCAGGGGATTTCATGGCTCATAACCAACTGCTTCTTGGAAACAGACTTTTTTAAAGTCAGACACGAACTTCTCTATCATGGAGATCTCCTCAGATCTGAACTGTGTTCAATTTGTATAGTTGGATTTGCTAAAAGAATTTGAAGTTGCTATCTGGAGAGTTGGTGAAGAGTTGGTGTTTGCGGATAGTGTCAGAGACGCTTACCTTTTGGGCTCTTGGCTCCAAATGTGACTGCTTTCCTTGTTTCTGAAAGTCTCCCAAGTGCACTGGCCTTCTGCCACGGACCTGCCGCTGGGGCCTGTGCTCACTGGCTGGCGGACTGCACGTGGCTTCAGTGACATCTCCTTTGTGCAATTCTCTTCTGGCATGGTGTAGACTGAGACAGTTTGATTTGTATCCTTATCTCGGAGCTCTGAAAGCCTATATGTTTTAACATCTTAAAGTTGCTTTTGTTAAAGGAATGGAAATATATATACATTGATAATAATTACTGTTGGCAAGTAATAGTTATCTGACTACATCCATCATATAAGAATGTATAGACAAGCCGACTGTTTCCCCAAGGCTAACACGCTGCTGCTGCTCTCCGCCAGTTACGTAGGTAGTATTTAGAACTGAATTACCATTTCCATCATATACAACTCTTTGTACCTCTAGAGTACTCTCCCTTTCAGGTTTGCTTTTTTTTTTTTAAGTGGGCTTTTTCTTTCATTTTTCTCTTTACTTTTTTCCCCTTCACAGAAATCAGCAGTGAGCAGTCAGGAATTTAGGCAACCTTCAGTTTGAACAAATTGCCAAGGATGCATGTGGGTTATGATTTCATAGCTTGAAAGTTATTCTTTTAGATTTCTTCCAGTATTTTTTTAAACTGTCCTTTCTATCTCATTTTAAAAAGACTGCCTCTTGCTTGATCCCAATGACTGTTTGAATGCCTACATATTTGTTTGTTCAGTCTGTTCCTAGAATAAATTGTTCTTTTCCTTGGTCTCAAATTTATAAATATTTGCTTAAAGTTGCCCCATTCGAACACTTTCTTTGGTCAGTTTTTGTCCACGTTTTTGTAGTCCTTTTAACATGTGTGGTTTTCAGTTCTATAGGAGACTCTTATAAATATTTAAAGGCCTTAAACATGTATGTACTTTTTTCTAAGTTATTCACAGAATGTATAATTTTATACTACTGTTATTTTGTTTCATTTTGTGATGGGCTAGGAGAGAAGAATGGAAATTGCATAGCCATTCTGTAATAATATTGTGCAAATGTATAGTTTGAAGGAATTTAAAGGGAGAGGAGTCTGTATTTTACTCATCTTAGACTGATAGGCAGATACTTCAGAAACTGTCCTATTAGAAGTTCCATTATGTTAAAGACAGTGTGGACATCTTTGATATTTTTAAAACTCACTGACATGGCCAATTAGGTATATGCCGATTTCCATGACGGAGGCTGACATACAGACCAAAGCTCTCCGGGGGAAGTTGGTAACAACTTTGAAAGACTAATACATTACTCAGAATCTTTTGTTGGCAGAATGAATAAAAGTGTAAAATTTGCTTAAAAAATTTTGGAAAGTATGCTTTTGACTTTGAGTGAAAGTATACTGCCCCACAGTTCCATGGAATGAAATGACTTTTTCCTTCCATTTTAATTATGCATAAAGTCAGATGGCTCAGTGGTTTTCACAATGGTTCAAGATGATATGAACTCCGGAAGAAAGGAGGAACAGTTGTGCTGGAGTTTCTGCATCGGTCATATTCTCGTTAGTTTCTTTGGAACAAAGTGAAAAACTATTGTTATTTTGGAAATTATGAATTTGTCCTAGGTTAGTTTGAAATTATAGATCATGCCTCTCATTTTTTAAACTATGACCTTTAAAACAACACTGGAAACTCTGTATTATATTCAAGTGTAATACATGCATATCAATAGGAAAAAATAAATGGAATTTCAAATATACTATCTAGATTATCCCCAGTAGATTAATGTTGTGATTCAGAAAAGGTGAATAAAATTGGAATATAAAATGGACTCTTTTTCATGAGTTACAATCAGAAAACCTGTTTTCCAGTGTTTTATTTTAAGAGCACTTCAGTTACCACGCAGGAAAACCTCTGAGTTTTTGGAGAAGCTAAGAAGCTATGACAAATTCTTCAATCTTCTTTTAATAAAAATCCATGGCAATTCTTGCCATCTACACGAGGTTCCAACATTTAATTTGCTTCTTTGCTAGGAAACAATTGTAATAGATATATTTACACTTTTGCCACTTGCCTACATCTTGATTGTGAACGCAATTGGCAAAATTTTGCTAGCAGTATACAAAACTCATTTTATTATAAAAATTGTTAAAGATAACTGTTTCCTTTGAAATTCATTATGAAGTTGGCTCTTGAACAACAGGTTTGAATGGCGTGGGTCCACTTATACACATATTTTCTTCAACAGTAAATAACACTGCTACACAATCTGAGGTTGGCTGAATCCCCAGGTGTAGAACCAGGGATATGGAGGACCTGAATATGGCAAGGATGGAGTCTAAGTTAAAGGCAGATTTTTGACTGCACGTTGGCAGGTCAGCGCCCCTGACCCCAGAGTTGTTCAAGGGTGAACCATACATTGAAATGTTAATGAAAATATCAAATATGGCTATGATTTAGCCTTTAAAAATTATTTGAAATAGTTTTAATTTTTAAATAGTTTAAGTTTTACAAAAAGTTATGAAAATAGCTCAGAGGACTTCTGTGTACCCTGACCTCATCATTCCCCAGTGATAACATCTTACAAAACCACAGTACATTGATAACATCTTACAAAACCAAGAGTTTGACACTGGTACAATACTGTTCACTCAAATACAGACCTTATTCAGATTTCACTAGTTTCACATGCACTTTGTGTGAATCTGGGTGTGTGTGATCTTATGTTTAATTAATTTGGTAAACACCTACCCTAGTATGTCATAACATAGAATATAGTATGAGAATATGGGCCAAGTGACTGATTTGTGGTGACTTTTTTGAAGTTCTCTATTTATGGAATAACATCCTATAGCTTTATTTTATTTTTATACATTCTTGTTGCCTTAACATAATGGAAACTTCCAATTTTCACATCAGACAGGACCGTATAAGATTTCAACTTTGGAATTAGCATTAATGGGTATGAAGAGGTGTGAGAATCTGCACCTGTGGTTGAATTTTAAAAAGACTTGGGTCCTTCTTGCGTTTCCTCAGCAAGGCCTGCGCTGCTACATGGTGCCGTACAAGTGGGCTGTGACTTTTGATAATACACGATGGCTAACAGTACAGTGATTAAGTGGGATGAGATCTCTTAAAAGTTTTGATCATTTTTTCAGTTCACGGTCATACATCCATCTGAAAGAGCAATACATGCGAAGATACCAAGCAGTATTTTTTCATCATGCAGCCCTTTCTGATTTTGACCCGCTTAAGTGGAAAGAATTAGAGTGATTGAAGACACTCTGCTTAGAGAAGATGAAAAGTTGGGGAGACATACACCAGGCATCTCCTGTTCCCCGCACCCACACAGAGAACACAGAGTAGACGTTACTATTATCAAGGTAAGAGTTTGTCTATCTGCCTATCTGTCTATCTGCTTTCCTCTCCTTTCTCACCCTCCCTTCCCCTTTTTTATCTTTCCCTTTCTTATCTTTTGTATATAGAATGCTTTAAAAAAACAATAATACAGGTAGCAGATTTCTTCATTGCTTTCACTTATGCTGTGTGAGACGGAAAGTAATGTAGATGTTACAATTATCTGGCACCCAAGTGACTTACTAAATTCCTACCAGGCACAAACATATTTGGCTAGATTGAATTTTAGCTGAAGTTTAGCCTTAAAAATGGCCTTTACAAGAATATACAATGGAGAAAAGACTCTCTTCAGCAAGTGGTGTTGGGAAAACTGGATAGCAGCATGTAAATCAATGAAGTTAGAACACTCCCTCACTCCATACACAAAAATAAACTAAAAATGGCTTAAGACTTAAATATAAGACAAGACATGATAAATCTCCTAGAAGAAAACACAGGCAAAACTTCTGTCATACATCTTAGGAATGCCCTCCTAGGGCAGTCTACCCAGACAGTAGAAACAAGAGCAAAAATAAATAGGACCTAATTAACTCATAAGATTTTGCATAGGAAAAGAAACCATAAGCAAAACAAAATGACAACCTAGGAATGGGAGATAATATTTACAAATGATGCAACAGACAAAGGCTTAATTTCCAGAATATATAAATAGCTCATACACCTTGACAAAACACAAACAACCCAATCCAAAAATGAGCAGAGGACCTAAAGAAGCAATTCTCCAATGAAGACATACAAATGGCCAATAGGCACATGAAAACAATGCTCAATATCACTAATAGTAAGAGAAATGCAAATCAAAATTATAATGAGTTATCACCTCACAGCAGTCAGAATGACCATCATCAAAAAGTCCACAAACAAAATGTTGGAGAGGCTGTGGAGAAAAGGGAACCCTCCTACGCTGTTGGTGGGAATGTAGTTTGGTGCAGCCATTATGGAAAACAGTATGGAGATTCATCAAAAAAACTAAAAATAGACTTACCATATGATCCTACAATCCCACTTCTGGGTATATATCCAGAGGGAACCTTAATTTAAAAAGATATATGCATCTAATGTTCATAGCAGCACTATATACAATAGCCAAGACATGGAAACAGCTTAAATGTCCATTGACAGATGACTGGATAAGAAATACATGAAATTGTAAAAGAAGACATCTAAATCATTAAGAGTGGGAGAGGGAAGCAAAAAAATATATATATTTTTTCCTCTTAGAAAATTTTGTTCTCAGTAGGATGGGTTTGAGCTTATATTACTATATGTTTAATACAAACAGTTACAGTAATGGGTTAATATACATGCAAAAAAGGGTAACCACAAGGCAAAAACTTACAACAGAGTCACAAAAGCTAAATAAAATCCAATATAATACAAAGGAAAATTATCAAACCACAAAAGAAAAAGAAAGTAACAAAGAGGAAGTAAGAAATCAACTGCAAAAATAAGTTCAAAATGGCAATAAACACACATCTATCATTAATTACTGTAAATGTCAATGGACCAAATGCTCCAATCAAAAGACATAGAATGGCAGACTGGATAATAAAGCAAGAACCTTCAATATGCTGCATATCAGAGACCCACTTCAGGGAGAAGGACACACATAGATTGAGAGTCAAAGGATGGAAAAGGATATTCCATGCAAATGGAAATGACAAAAAGCAGGACTAGCACAACTGATTTCAGACAAAATAGACTTTAAAGCAAAGGCCATAAAGAAAGATAAAGAAGGACATTTTATAATGATTAAAGGAGTAATACAAAATGAGGATATTACACTCATTAATATATATGCACCCAATATAGGAGCACCTACGTACATAAAGCAATTACTAACAGAGATAAAGGGGGAAACTGATGGGAATACAATCATTGTCAGAGACTTTAACACTGAACTAACATCACTGGACAGATCTTCCAGACAGAAAATAAATAAGGAAACAGAGAAACTAAATGGTACAATAGAAAACTTAGACTTGGTGGATATTTTCAGAACATTACACACACACACACACCCAAAAACAGAACACACATTCTTTTCAAGTGCACATGGAACAGTTTCTAGAATTGATCATGTACTTGGGCACAAAAGAAGCCTCAACAATTTTAAGAACACAGAAATTATGTCAAACATCTTTTCTGACCACAGTGCCATGAAACTAGAAATCAACTACAGAAAAACAAAGGAGAAAAAAATGACATCATGGAGATTTAAACAACATGCTACTAAAAAAAAAACCAATGGGTCAATGATGAAATTAAAAAATACTTTGAGACAAATGACAACAAAAACACAACCACACAAAATCTATGGGATGCAACAAAGGCAGTGCTAAGAGGGAAGTTTATGGTGATACAGGCCTTCCTCAAAAAAGAAGAACAATCTCAAATAAACAATCCAATCTACCAGCTAAAAGAACTAGAAATAGAAGAGCAAAAAACCCCAAAAGTCAGCCGAAGGAAGGAAATAATAAAGATCAGGGAGGAAATAAATAAAACAGAGATTAAAAAAAAAATAGAAAAAATATCAATCAAACCAAGAGCTAGTTTTTTTGAAAAAGTAAATAAAATTGACAAACCTCTGGCCAAGCTAACAAAGAAGAGAAACAGGAGAGCACAAATAAGCAAAATAAGAAAGGAAAATGGAGAAATTACAACCAATAACACAGAAATACAGAGTATCATTTGAGAATATTATGAACAACTATATGGAAACAAAATGGATAACCTGGAAGAGATGGACAAATTTATGGAAACATACAGTCCACCAAGACTGAATCAAGAAGAAACTGACCACTTGAACAAACTGATCACTAGAAATGAAATCCAATTAGCAATAAAAAAAACTTCTGTACAAATAGAAGTCCAGGACCGGATGGCTTCACTGTGGAATTCTACCAAGCATGCAAAGAACTCATACCAGTCCTTCTTAAACTCTTCCAGAAGACTGAAAAGGATGGAATACTCCCAAACTCATTCTTTGAAGCCACCATCACCCTGATACAAAAAGCAGACAGATACTACCAAAAAATGAGGATTACAGACCAATATCATTGATGAACATAGATGCAAAAATCCATACCAAAATATTAGCAAATAGAATCCAATAGCACATAAAAAAGATTATACACCATGATAAAGTGGGGTTCATCCCAGGGACACAAGGGTGGTTCAACATATGCAAATTAATCAATGTAATACATCACATACACAAGACAAAGGACAAAAACAGCATAATCACCTCAATAGATGCAGAAAAAGTATTTGATACAATCCAACACCTATTTATGGTAAAAACTCACCAAAGTGGGTATAGAGGGAATATAGCTCAACATAATAAAAGCTATATATGACAGACCTACAGCCAGCATAGTATTCAACGTTCCCACTAAAAACTGGGACAATACAAGGCTGTCCACTCTTACCACTCCTATTCAACACAGTCTTGGAAGTCTTAGCCACGGCAATCAGGCGAGAGAGAGAAATAAAAGGGATCCAAATTAGAAAAGAAGAGGTACAAGTGTCACTATATGCAGATGACATGATACTATATATAGAAAACCCTAAAAGGTCCACACAAAAACTACTAAAACTAATCAAAGAATTCAGCAAGGTAGCAGGTTACAAGATTAATGTACAAAAATCAGTTGCATTTCTTTAAACTAATGATGAATCAACAGGAAAAGAAAGTAAAGAAACAATCTCTTTTAAAATAGCACCCAAACTAATAGAATACCTTGCAATAAATCTAACCAAGGAGGTGAAAGACTTATACATGGAGAACTATAAAATATTGATGAAGGAAATTAAATAAGACTTAAAAAAATAGAAAGATATCCCATGCTCCTGGATTGGAAGAATCAATAGTGTTAAAATGGTCATACTGCCCAAGGCAATCTACAGATTTAATAGCAATCCCTATCAAATTACCCAGGACATACTTCACAGAACTAGAAAAAATCATAATAAAATTTATATGGAACCACAAAAGACCTAGAATTGCCAAAGCATTACTGAAGAAAAAGAAAGAGGCTGGAGGAATAACTCTCCCAGACTTCAGACAATACTATACAGTCATCAAGACAGCATGGTATTGGTACAAAAACAGACATATGGACCAATGGAACAGAATAGAGAGCACAGAAATGAACCCACAAACTTTTGTCAATTAATCTTCCACAAAGGAGGCAAGAACATACAATGGAATAAAGAGTCTCTTCAGCAAATGGTGTTGGGAAACCTGGACAGCAGCATGTAAATCAATGAAGCTACAACACTCCCTCACACCATACACAAAAATAAATTCAAAATGGTTTAAAGACTTAAACATAAAACAAGACACAATAAACCTCCTAGAAGAAAACATAGGCAAAGCATTATCTCACATGCATCTCAGAAATGTTCTCCTAGAACAATCTACCCAAGCAATAGAAATAAAAGCAAGAATAAACAAATGGGACCTAATGAAACTTA
The DNA here is from genome assembly GCF_009834535.1 of Camelus ferus. NCBI lineage: Eukaryota > Metazoa > Chordata > Mammalia > Artiodactyla > Camelidae > Camelus > Camelus ferus. The sequence goes on from NC_045707.1 coordinate 21,761,024, forward strand.
CAAGCTTCTGCACAGCAAAGGAAACCATAAGGAAAACAAAAAGACAACTTTGGAATGGGAGAAAATTTTTGCAAATGAAACCAACAAAGGCTTGATCTCTAGATACATAAGCAGCTCATACGACTTAATAAGAAAGAAAGAAACAACCCAATCTAAAAATGGGCAGAACACCTAAACAAGCAATTCTTTAATGAAGACAAATGATCAATAGGCACATGAGAAAATGCTCAATATCACTAATTATCAGAGAAATGCAAATCAAAACTCCAATGAGGTAGCACCTCACACCAGACAGAATGGCCATCATTCAAAAGTGCACGTATGACAGATGCTGGAGAGGCTGTGGAGAAAAGGGAACCCTCCTACACTGCTGGTGGGAATGCAGGAATGCAGGAAAACAGCACAGAGAGTCCTCAAAAGACCAGGAATAGACTTACCATATGACCCAGGAATTCCACTCCTGGGCATATACCCAGAAGGAATCCTACTTCAAAAATACACCTGCACCCCAATGTTCATAGCATCACTGTTTACAATAGCTAAGACATGGAAACAGTCTAAATGCCCATCAACAGATGACTGGATAAAGAAAAGGTGGTATATTTATATAATGGAATACTATTAAGCAATAAAAATGACAACATAATGCCATTTGCAGCAACATGGATGTCCCTGGAGAATGTCATTCTAAGTGAAGTAAGCCATAAAGAAAGAAAAATACCATATGATATCGCTCATATGTGGAATCTAAAAAAAAAAAAAAAAAAAAAAAGAAGATGACAACAAATGAACTTAAATATAAAACAGAAACAGATTCATAGACATAGAATACAAACTTGTGGTTGCCAGAGGGAGGGGGGTAGGAAGGGACAGACTGGGAGTTTGAAAATTGTAGATAGTGACAAGTATATATAGAATAGATAAACAAGTTTATACTGTATAGCACAGGGAAATATATACAAGATCTTGTGGTATCTCATCGTGAAAAAGAATGTGACAATGAATATATGTATGTTCATGTATGACTGAAAAATTTTGCTCTACACTGAAAATTGACAGAACACTGTAAACTGACTATAATTCAATAAAACAAAATTTAAAATAAAAACCTAAAAATAGACTTACCATATGATCCAACAATCCCACTTCTGGGTATATATCCAGAGGGAACTTTAATTCAAAAAGATACATGCACCCCAATGTTCATAACAGCACTATATACAATAGCCAAGACATGGAAACAACCTAAATGTCCATCAACAGGTAACTGGATAAAGAAGTCGTGGTATATTTATACAATGGAATACTACTCAGCCATAAAAAAGAATAAAATTACATTTGCAGCAACATGTATAGCCCTAGAGATCGTCATTCTAAGTAAGCTAGAAAGAGAAAGAAAGATACCATATGATATCACTGACATATGGAATCTTAAAAAAGAAAAAAGGATACTATGAACTCATCTACAAAACAGAAACAGACTTGAAGACATAGTAAATAAGCTTATGGTTATTGGGGAAAGTGAGTGGGAAGGGATAAATTTGAGAGATTGAGATTTACAAATGTTAGCCACTATATAAAAAAATAGATAAATTTCTTCTGTATAGCACAGGGAACTTTGTTCAATATCTTGAAATAACTTTTAATGAAAAAGAATATGAAAACGAACATATGTATGTATATGCATAAGTGGGACATTGTGCTGTACACCAGAAACTGACACAATGTAACTGACTGTACATCGGTTTTTTTAAAAAGGCCTTTAAAATCAGTTCAGTAGATATGTGCAGGGCACTGTATAACCAATGAAAAGTGGGTACACAGAAGGCTTAAGTATTTCATATTTGTTTTGATTTTTTTCAAATCTTACTTCATTGCATTTCAATTTACTAAATGGTATGCACTGTGTCAAACATTTTTCTTGAAGGTCTTATTTGTTATACAAAGTGACTGAACTTTCTCCTAGAAGTTATGTGAGCAGGGCAGTACAAAGTTGTGTTTTCCAGATTTTAGCAAAAATGTGATTGAAAGTCTTGAAGAGAGACTGTGAACTTGAAAGGAAATTAGAGGGGACTGAAATGACCCGGGGAGACCTGACGAGGGCCTGAGCTTGGACTATTACACTGAGGAGAATGTGAAAAATGAGTATAAATCCTGGTTGCAATTTAAATTACTTGAAGATGTAAAATTACCCATGCCCAGCCCTGCTCTCTGAGACTCTCCGAATGGACCTAGGATTAGAGTCAGAGCACAGGTATTTTTTCAAATAATACTTTTAAAATATTCAGAAAGCTCTTCAGGTGATTTAATGCACATCCAAGGTTAAGAATCACTAGTGAAATGAGGAGCTGGGTAGAAGGATGGGATGAATTTAAGGGAGATATGGAAGAGACCTGAAGTCCTGAGCCTACTAAAATGGGGCAATCGACATTTAAATATTAGAAAAACCTAGAGAGAAAGCAAGTTGAGTGGTAGGTGGAAACAGTGAGAACATTTTTTAAGCCTAATGAATTTAAAGCACCAACGAAACATTCAGAAAGGTCAGGCGGGAGAAGAACTGAACAGGTTTTATTAGATTTGTCATTAGAGACTGTTGGTCTTGGGAAGAGCAGTTTTAGTGAAGTGCTTACTGTAGAACTGAGGTTTCAGTGGGTTGGGGAGTCAGTGAGAGACTGGAAAGTGGAAACAGCACATGTAGACTTCTATTTCAAAGGGGAATAAAAAAGAGTAGGGTTGTGGTTATGCAGGGGAGGCAGAATTCAAAGACTGCATTTTCTTAGTATGGAAGAAATTAGAGTATGTTTATATACATTGTAAGGGAGAGAGGGAGGTGGGAGAGGTGTTTTAAGAATGTAGGAGTGAAAATAAGGGCATTGATGAAGGCAGGAGTGTTCATATCTAGATGGAAAGAAAGATCATATGTATGAGGAATAAGCACAATGAAATCCCATAGAAACTCTAAGGGGATGTGAACAGTGAAGAGGCGACTGGAGGTTATGTCTCCAGTCACGTTCAACAGAGCAGTGTCAGAAGGATGCTAGACCATGAGTCAAAGAACAATCACTGAGGTTGATTCACACACGGCTGAGCATCAGCCTGTACCTGGGCTACTCAGACAGTTAATAACCCCAAGATCATAAATAGGTAAAGGAGAGAGAGTTTAACTAAGTCTCCGTGTCTTGATTCATAAAACGAAGATAACTTACTTCTCAGGGTTGTTGTGAAGATTCAGTGAGTTAATATGTGTTAAGTGCTTAGCACATTATCTTGTGCATAATATTTGCTCAGTGGTGGTTCCTTAATAATAGAAAGATGTCGAAAGTTTGTTCGTTCCGCAGTGGTGTGAAAATCATGTTGATAGAAAATAATAAAAAGTTATATTTGATATAAAAGAGTTTGGGGCTGGCTGGTATAGATGATAAATACGAGAGGAAGGTGTAGAGGCATTATGTGTAAATCACTTTTGTCCGCCTGGAATTACGTGTTTGTAAGGAATGTGAAAGAACAGCCTTCATGGCAGACTAAGTGAAAATTTGTTTTTTGACACGAGAAGCCAGAAAGGTTTATAGGCTGAGTGCAAGGAGTCAACAGGGAAGGAGAAATTGATGAAGGGAGGGACAGATGAACATCCCAGAGGAAGAAGAAATGGGGGGGTTGGGAATATTAAGTGGGAGGGTTCATGTGAGAGGAATAACCTTTTGTCAAATATATAAATAAAGACGGCTGAAGCTGGAGAGAAATTTAAAAGTGAGCCTGAGGAAAACAATGCCAGGAGCCTCTGAGCTGAAGGAAAGGCACATACGTCTCAAGTAGGTAAGGTTCATCTGCTGAGCATACAGGGGACAAACTTCAGTTTGGCATCTCCAGGGAGAGTAGGAAGGATCCCATCTAAACCTTGGTGTTTCTAGATACTGAGAGCTCAAAAGATAACAAACTCATAATACAGGCTATTTAATTGGTAGAGACGTGTGACTTTTCCAGTGCACTGCAGTCTTGACAAAGGGAGGGTGAAAATGAATAGCTGGGATCAAAGTTGGATGAATAAGCCATGTGAATAAAATGGCTGCCGTCTCTTGAGTGTTTACTCTGGGCCGAGAGGTCTTTCGAAACACTTGAGTGTATTACTTAACCTTATTGGAGATCTGTATTATTACAGATACCCTAACAAGAGAACTGGGATATGGAGGGGTTAAGCAATTTCCCCAATGTCGCATAACAGTAAACGACAGAGCCAGAATTTTCACCTCAGTAGTAGTAAATAGTAGGGTATTGGCTTACCTGCCATTGAAAAGCTGTATCATGGGGCTCTGAGAAAATTCAAAGGGCAAGTAAAATAGAGAAAAATAATGTTTTGAATCCTTGGGAGGGACACAGACTAGAATAGATTTGAAAGTAGAAAACAGTTTTATTAGGGGTGAGCAATAAGGAGGGAGCCATTAATTCACTAACAAGTATTTTTATGTTCCCACTATGTGCCAAGAACTGTGTTAGATGCAGTGAATAAAATGTAAGTGGTAAGTTTTACCTTCTATTCAAATGATTTCCCTCTTGGGAGGAGTAATGAACTGAATTTTTAATAATTTAGTTTAAGAATCTTCAGCTAAAGTCCACAAAACACTGAATCTGCAAAGCAACACAAGAAAGAGAGAGAAGTGGCCAAAAGTAAAATTCAGAAATGAAGAGCAGGAAAATACAATGCTTCAAAAAGAAGCCTATCATCTTGATGAGTAGGCTATGTTAATAATTAGGAATCTCAGTAATGCCTGAGAATGTACAGAAGAAAGACTTACACATAGTTTGCATTCTATATTAAGGGTTTATGTTTGACTTTTAATTGGAAGTGAGGTTCCCTGTTATAGTGTCCACCTGTAATGCATTAAGGGAAGATGTGTTCAAGTGATGTATCAGTTACCCACTGCTGTGTAACATGTAACTCCAAAACACAGCAGCATAAAATGATAACCCTCGATTATTGCTCCCAAGGTGATGGGTCAGCTGGGAGGTTCTGCTGATCTTGGCAGGGCTCACACCTGTGTCTGCCAGTAGCTGCATTTGTGCAGGAAGTGCTGAGTTTGTCTGGTCTGTCTCACATGTGTTGGGTGTAGCTGGCTGTAAACTGGTCTAGGACGGTCTTAGCTAGAACTGGACTACTTCCAAGAGGTACTTTGGCTTGTTCTCATGGCAGAGGAGGCAAGGTTCTGTGCCAATGAAGACAGGCTCACGTTGACTTCCTTTTATGGCTAAAGCCAGTCACAAAGCTAACTCATATTGGAGTAAGAGACTCTGCTTCTTAGCAGAAGTTGCTACAACGTCACACTGCAAGATTAGCTACAGGAAGGATGAAGAATTCAGGCCATGTTGTATTAATCACCTACTACTAGTGGCTTCATGCTAGTCTTACTCCCTTTCAGTCCAAACTTCACTCATGTGAATAATATTTTCAATCCTAGTATGATTTTGATACACATCAACCTTAAATTCTTCAATGGCTCCCGACTGTCCTGATATGAAACCTGTCCTCTGTATCAGACAAACAGCATTCCATTTTCTCGCCCTTGCCTACTTCTTTACGCCCCCTATGCCTGTAGCACTAATCTGGTCACACCAAGTCCTTGTGTGTCGTCCTTAGAACGTACCGTGCTCCTCCAAAACCGCTCTTTTGTCTCTGAAGCTGGATTCTCCCTTTGTCTTCCCCCAGCCTTTCCCAGTCAGCTCTTCTGTAGGCTTAAATGATCAAATTCTGTTCATTCATTAGCATTTGCACCATAAAATTAAGTGGACAAATATTGAGATATCACAAGATTGCTATTGGTAAAATAATCTTTAAATGATGTCTTCCTAGAACCAAACCCTCAAGAAGGACTTAATTCAGGGTAGGTTGTATTAAATATTTAATCGTATACATTTTTTTCTGTTGATGTCATAGTTTGAACTGAAAACATTTTACATAGTCGTGTTTTTTTTTTTAAGTTGCCTGTGAGGTAATGATCTGCATTCCATGCTCAAGGCCTCTATTGTGGGATAAAATGTTAAGAGAGAGAAAAAATAAGAACCTTCCTTCACAGTGGGTGCCTCTGCCAAGTCTCCCTGACCCCCAGCAAGCCAGCTGAGAAGCCTTTTCTCCACGCTTCCATTTCTTTCCTTTTTAATGCTCATTTGTTTACTGTCTAGCTAACTTCTGCAATCCTAGTCTTTTCCTCTCAGAAATCTAATTGTGCAACAAGGCCTGGGATGCAGCAGGCAGCAAAGACACTACTTATGAAATGAACCATTGGATAATTTAATATACACTACAGAGGCACACTTAGAAGTAACCGAATTTGCTTCCTGTTGATTGACTAACTTGTTCCTAACTCGGAAATGCTGAGTATCAGCTGTTAAGGAAGATTCTGGCAAGTGGAGCATGACTGTGATTTGCAGTGCAAATGTCATGTTAATCTTTGTTTGTTTTCTGGCCGATAGTTAAATCTCTTGTACAATGCATCAAAAACGTCACAGCTGAACAATCGGAGGGATTAACTGGTTCCTCGTAATTTCCAAGCTGCTAACTGGCAGAAAGATATTCCCTAATCACTCTTGACAGTCTCTGCTGGTATGTTCTCATGGAAAATATTTCTTTCTTTCTTTTTTTTTTTTAACTTGAAGGCATTAGGAAATACACTCAAATTGTTACTTAAGCATTGTTTATCCTGGAGTACACGAACAACCTTTTTGCTATTTTGCTGTCAGTCATTCCAAATATTTCACTAAAAAGTCACCAGCACTGGTCATATTTTCCCCTTCAATGCTTTTTTTGTGATTTATTCTATGCTAATTTTTACAAATGTGATTTCAGACATCTTTGAATTCTGTGGTATTTCATTATGGCAACTAATGATGTATGCTGCCAACATCACTCTACACTAACAGAAGCTTAAATATTTTTGTTGGCCTAATTATATCTGGTAGCATTCCTAATGACATTATGTGACACTCATTTGACCCTCCTCATTTCACCTGTAACCAAACATTAGGCTCCTTTTGTCTTATAATTCTTACTTAGTTTTAAAAATTTAATATGGCCCATTTTCTTTTTTAAAGGACTCATTGGAACCAGTTTCAAGGAGGACCATGTGGCAGTTGTGGAAGGCAAGGTAGGAAGTATTTCTTAGCATCTCTTACAGGTTTACTAAGAAAAAATACTTTAGAATGTATTACAGATCATTACTTCGCAGGGATCTTTTAAAAATTCCATTACCTGATTTCTAAGTGAAAAAAATGAAAAAAAAAAAAAAAAGCTCCAGACTCACTTACATGCAATGTGCTGTTTTGAAGAATCTCAAGTCCATCTTGTGAGTTTACCTGTGGGAGGACTCCATAATAGCACGGACTCCACAGAGAGCATTATGATGAATCTCCTGTATGTGTTCATTTAATTTCAGGGGTTGCTGCACTAAACAATAAACCAAATTTGAGAGCCTGAATCCGATGTATCTTGTCACTTTCCTTCCCAGTCAGTTCAATCAAATGTCATTCCATTCAACTGAATATAAACAGGGTGAATTTCAAGTAAGAGAAAATTCCACCAGAGTGACAGGTTTTCTCTTAAAGTTACTTTTGTTTGATTTCATCTTTTTTTTCTTCTTTGCTGTGAAACCACACAATGCAATGGAAATCAGGATGTCAGTTCCACAGCTGCATGCTGTTTCTGACTTGGGCTTCTGGATCAGTGAAACGAGCTGCTTCATGCCTCATGTGGTCATATGGGTTGGGCACTGCACAGATCCAAGCTCGCCTACACCACCACGTGACTGTCAAGTCCCTGGAGTTGTGCAGTGCCCCTCTTGCACAATGGTAAGGAGAAGCTCTGACGAGTTTCTCCACTGTGAGAGAGCTATTTGCCTGCTGCTTTGTTTCAAAAAGATAGAATAAGAGCGACAGAGGTTTTTGATTTGTGACTTAGGCATTACTTGGGGGCACTGCAGGGAATCTGAGCCATGAAATACGTTGTGACTCTAGGCAAGCACATTACTCTGAACTCTTTTGAGTCTCAATTTTCTCATCTGTGAAAAATACTAGTATCTGTATTCTCTGCTGCCCAGGACTATCATGAAGATTAAGTGAGGGATTAGTTAACTCTCTGCAAAGTTAAGAGTGCCAGCCAAATGTGTTCTAATATTCTAGTCATTACAATGTGCCAGAATGTGCCAGCAAAGACACATGGCTCTTGTTGTTCTTGGTGACATCTATGCAACATTTTCTATCAGTGAGAGCTATTAAGTTCTAACATTACATTGTTAATTAAAACAAGGTCATGTTACATTGAAGTTCTTGCAAATTTTTAGTCTCGTAACAATGAGAAGTACATTATCTTTCAAACATTCATGGATTTGAATAAATGTTGTATGTGTATGGCACTCTTATGCTATTTTAAGCCTTGAATCATAGTTAATCTCACTCCTAATTATAAATGAGATTCTTTTTCTTTAAAAAAAAATCATCTCTAAGTCAATTAGCAATCTGAATTTAAAGACAAAATTAGAACGGTAACTTATTTTAACTCAGTAATTACCTGAGAAACATTTGGAGGTAACGTATGTTTTTGAGCCCTCTACAGACTCTCATTTATTTAATCCTCACAGCCCCTTCAGGAAGTTGGTACTATTACTGTCTGTTATTTTGCAGATGGGAAACTGAAGCAGAAGGGGTGAAGTAATTTGCACAGGTCACACAGATAGTAAGTGGTAGAGGAGGATTCAAATCCTGGATATCTGGCTAGAGTCTGGTCCTAAGCACTGACAAGCATGGTGCTGGCTTTAGCCGTGCGTAGGAAAATGACATAAATCATATATGGGTAACATGCAGAGAGGCCTGCAATTTCTAGTTCAGTTGACTTGAGTGTTGTACAAGTAAGGCCAAGGTTAAAGGCCAGATTTTCATGTTGAACTCTCCAGGTAGACCAACACTATTTATATAGGTAATGTCTCCTCTGGACTAAAAAAAAAAAAAACAAAAACAAAAGAAGAGATGAGCAAATATCTAACATCCCCAATGAATTATCACAGGCTCCCCACTGCTGGCCAGAAGTTATCTTTGAGCATTTTCACAGCCATGGTAGCATGATGGATGCTATCACCAGCCAAGGTTCTTCCACATCCAGTCCAATATTCCTAGACAAATGTCCTATTACTGGGAGGTGAAACCTCTAGCAGATTAGAATGAACAACTATGCGGAGGTTTATATGTATTTTGTTGAAAACTGTGTGGCTTAGTCATCTTTCACTGTAGCTATGCTTATACCACGGTCAAACGGATTCTGTGTCACTCAGGGTTATTATGTAACCCAGACTAGGATACACCAACTCTGTGCTATCATCCAACCGTCATTATTCTTTCAGTCTTTGGGAATCAGAACTGAATTTATCATGACTGGTCTTCTGGTGCTTCTGCATTATCTGTGATTATTCAAGTGATTATCATTCAGAGATCTGGTACTGTAATCAATGAGTTATGTCAATAATTCTAAGAGAGAGTCAATGTGAAATTGAGGCATGAATCCATTGAAAGAATCTCCTCCTCCATATGTGTGTCTGGTACATTATTCCTCATGTTAATTACCTGTCTGCAGTAGAGAGTGATTTCTTTTTGGTGAACAGGCAGAAGTCAAGCAGGAATTAAAGAAAAAATAGTGTATTTTAAAGCACACCTTCTATCATACCAGACAACTGATTTATTTAATCTCACTTGATACTACCATTACGTGGGGCTGTGCACAATCACTATGAATTGACAGGGGACAGTCATTTGGAGATATAACCATCTGAGGGCTACAAACCAGTAGGTCAAAAAGCTGAGTGTCAAATCTAAGTCTTGCCAGACTCCAAAGTACTTATATTTCCCGTTTGATTTTCCTATTCCCTCCCAACTACCCTTTAAATACCAGCATCTAGCTAAAACAGAGATTTGGGTTTTTCTTTTAAGAGAGATGAGAGAGGTTTAGTTTTACAAGAATTTTCCAGATGTCTCAGTTCTTGATTTTGTTAATATTTGTACAAGTGTGCATTATACACAGTCTATACTTAAAGAACTCTCATCTTTTGCACATAACTTTTTAAAAGGTAATTGGAGTTCATTACAGAGCTCTCTGTTTAGGCACATCAATATTTTCAGGTAAATTCTTCTACCCCATTTTCAATTGCTCATCCTTGAATCAACTTTTTAGTCTACAGGGATCCATCAATATCCTCGACTAAAGAATGCTAGAAGCAAGCTTTGATCCACTCCAAAACAGACTTGAATCCTTTTATTGTATCCAGAACTAGTCCACTGACTCAAGAGTCCTTCAAAACACAAAAAATGGGAGGACTGACTGGAATTTTGAGGATTGTCTTCATTTATTATCATAGTTATTGAGGTTAAGAACATACAATGTTTGGCCATTAATAATTTATCTAAGTATATTTTGTTTATTTCATGAAGGCTATCCTTGAAAGCTATGTTATTCAGAGTTAGTGGAAGCCTCTTATTTTACTGGATTCTAATTTTGTAGGTACAATAATGCACATACAAGATTCTACTAAGATCTATAATTTTAGATAATTACTAATTTCTTACATAATAAATGCATACAATAAAGTATATTAAGATATTTAATCAAAGACACATGCCCAGAATAATAAAATGGAATTAGAAATTTACAAAGTTAGATTTGTAGTTAATCCAACTTGATTGCTTTCAGGAAATCTACATATGTGAATATTTTATGTGAATTTCTTTATCTAAGACAACAATGAAAGATTATATCTTCTCTATTTAGATCTTCTCCCTAAGAAATAGTATCCATGCTGACAACTCCTCAAATTAGTATCTTTGGCCCCAATGTTACCCTTGAATGCCAACATCATTTCTCCAACAAACTACTGGACACCTTCACTCAAGATGTCTAATTGGTGTTTCAAACTGAACAAGGGAAAAACAGAAGTTTTGATTCCTCTGTCTCAACCTCCAAGCCTTCTTCCTTCAGTCTCGTCTCCTTTTGTAAATATAATTACCATACATCCAGTTTCTCATGTTAAAAACTTACTCATCTCTATTATCTCTTTTTTCTCACTGCCACATCTAAACCATCAGCAAGTGCTTTCTGCTCGACAGCTCCAAATACCCTTGAATCTATTTCACTTCATCTCCTCTGCTATCACCCTGGTCCAATTCACCATCATCTCCTACCTAAACAAATGAAAACATTTTTTAATGGGTCACCCTCTTCCTATTCCCTCCCGTACCACAATCCATCCTCTACACAACAGCCAAAATAAACCTTCCAAAGCATAAAACTACTTTTCAACGAATTGTACCAGTACAATTTTACATTCATAGGCAAACAAAAAGAAAAACTAACAAAACCAAATCCCCCAAAACATTAACCTTAACTTTACACCTCATACAAAAGTAAGTCAAAACAGGTCATGGACTTAAATGTAAAATGCAAAACTATAAAGCTTTTAGAAAAAAAAAAGGTAGGAGAAATTATTTGGGATCTAGAGTTAGGCAAAGAGTTCTTAGACTTGATAGTAAAATATTATCCATAAAAGAAAAAAATGAATAATTTGAACCTCATCAAATTAAAAAAAAAATTGCTTTATGAAAGACCATGTGAAAAGGTTGAAAAGACAGATGACAGACTTCAAGAAAATATTTTCAAACCACATATTCAAAAAATGACTAGTATAAAGGACTCTCACAATTCAACAATAAAGTTACATTTTATGGTGACTATGGAAGTCTCCTGAATTTACCTCTTCTCACGGACACACTGAATCTACAGCTGCATATAGAACAATTTCCTCTGAAAGACATCCAGAAACTAGCTGAGTGAATCCTACACATCTGGTGAATGAGAAAAGAAAATGGGCAGGAGTGGATGGGGAACGATGTTGCCATACATCCCCTTCTTGGCAACACGTAATCAGGGCACACGAGTAGTGACACATAATTGGAGGAAACTCACAACTCCCAGCTTATCCCTTAAGAAAGAAGGGTTTAGACCCCAAGTCTGGTGCCCCAATTTTTAAGACTTCCATCTGAGAGACAAGTGCCCAAAACATCTAGCTTGAAAGCCAAAAGGGCTTAGGTCCATGAGACCCTCAAGACCATCGTGAGCTATGAAACAGCTCTTAAGGGTTTACCTGGACTCACCACGGCTACCCTACCCAAAGCCCACTGGAGAAGCAGCAAACTGAAATGGCCAGTCTGTCCATGGAAGAGGCCTGTTGGCTTATTTTAAGAGCTGCCACCAGAGGGCCAGGCTTCTAGTTTAACACGCATGGTGGGGCCAACTGCAATACTCTCCAGAAGACTGGGGAGGCCGGCAGTCACCATCTTCATGTTCTTTCTCTGTCTTACTCCAGGTTGCCAGTATCTCCTCACAGCAGCTGGTGCACACATCTGGTACCCAACTTATGCTCCTGCTGTCCAGAGGACAAGCCTGGCTCTGAGGACCAGCAGGGACTGTGTTCACTGAGAAACGGTTCTTAACTGGCTGTCCACCTAGGACTTGACCAGAGGGAGCAGACAAAAATACCCATCTCCCTGTCTCCCCTGAAAGAGGCATATTTGCATACTTTAAAAGCTGTTGCCTCAGGGTACAATTTCTAATCAGCCTGCATGTAGATGCTGACTGGAATTCTCCTCTTTGGGACAGTGACAGGTTTTAGAACAACCTCAACTACCAAGAACTACTATGAACAAAGCAGACTATTTGGACACTCACCGAAGTTTGAGAAACAAGCAAGAACTAGGACAATGAAACAATAAATTTCATTTCCTACACGTGGCCACTCCTACAGGGCTGAGAAAGGTGGCCGTTTTATCTAATGCATAGACTCCAACACAGAGAGTCAAGGAAAATTAAGAAACAGAGGAATACATTCCAAATGAAAGAACAAGATAAAATCTCAGAAAAAGAACTTAATGTAATAGAGATAAGTGATTACCTGATAAGGATCTCAAAATATTGATACAGATGCTTATAGAGATCACAAAAAGAAAAATGCAAGAACAAAGTGAGATTTCAACTAAGTGATAGAAAATATAAGAAAGTGCCAAACAGACAGCACAGAGCTGAAGAATATGATAACTAAAGTAAAAAATTCAATAGAGGGGTTCAGCTGCAGACTAGATGAAGCAAAGAAAGGATCAGTGAACTTGAAGACAGGGCAGTGGTATGCATACAAGTAGGGGAGCAAAAAGAAAAATGATGGAGAAAAGATAGTTTAAGAAACTTATGTGACAGTAGCTTTTAGGACCAGTATTTGTATTGTAAGGGTCCAGAGTGAAAAGAGAGAGAGAAATGTGAAGAAAGCTTATTTGATGGAATAATGTCTGAAAACTTTCTTAACCTGGGGAAAGAAACAAATATCCACACTCAGGAAACCCAGAAATGTCTAAATGAGAAGAATCAGAGATTCACACATAGATACATTATAATTAAATTGTAAAAGTTTAAGATAAGGACAATCTTAAAATCAGCAAGCGAAAACAACCTGCTAAGCACAAGGGAATCCCAGTAAGATTATTTGCACTTTCAGCACAAACTTTACAGGCCAGAAGGCACTGGGCTGATATACTCAAAGTGCTAAAAGAAAAAGATGCCAATCAAGAATATTCTCCCCAGCAAAGCTGTCCTTTAGAATTGAAGGAGCGATAAAGAGTTTTCCAGACAAGCAAAAGCTGAAAAAGTTCACCACCACTAGATGAGCCTTACAAGAAATGTTAAAGGGACTTCTTTAGCTGAAATGAAAGGGTGCCAATTTGTAACAGGAAAATATATGAAAGTATAAAATTCACTGATAAATGTAAATATATAAAAGGTAGTGAATTAATCACTTACAAAGCTAGTATGAAGGATAAAAGCAAAAATAATAAAGATAACTAACTACAATAGTTAAGGTATACACAAGATTAAAAGATGTAAAATGTCATAACAAAAACAAACCATGGGGTGGGAAAATAAAATGTACAACCTTAGATGCATTTGTTCTTAAGCTGTTATTAAATTTAAATAGACTGTTATAAATTGCTATATATAAGATTCATGGTAACCATGAAGCAAAAACCTATAGTAGATACAAAAAAAATAAACAGAAGGAAATCTAAGCATATCACTAAAGAAAGTCAACAAGTTACAAAGGGACAAAGAAGAAAGGAATTACAAAACATGCAGAAAACAATTAACAAAATGGAAAAAAGTACATGCCAATAAATAAATATTTTAAATGTAAATGGACTAAATTCCCTAATCAAAAAACAGAGTGGCTGAATGGAAAACAAATTAAGACCTAACTATTATGCTGCCTATAAGAGACTCACATCAGCTTTAAGATACACACACAGACTGAAAGTAAAGGGATGGAAGAAGACAGTCCATGAAAAAGGAAACCAAAAGAGAGCTGGGGTAGTTATACTTATATCAGAAAATAAAGAATTTATGACAAAGACTATAATAGACAAATAAGGTCATATATAACAATAGAAGGGACAATGCAACAAGAGGATATAATACTGCAAATATTCAGCACCCAAAATAGGAAAGGCTAAATATATAAAGCAAACATTAAAAGACTCAAAGTGAGAAATAAACAGCAAGACATTAACAGTTTATGTGAGAAATAAACAGCAGTACAGTAAGAGTAAGTTAATATCCCATTTTTATCAGTAGATAGATCATCCAGATAGAAAATAGAATAGGAAACACTGGACTTAACCTACATGTTAGACCAGATGAACTTAACACACATTTACAGAACATTCCATCAAAAGCAGCAGAACACACGTTATTCTCAAGTACACATGAAACGTTATCCAGGATAGATCACATGTTAGGCCACAAAAAATTGCTAATAAATTTAAGAAGATTGAAAGCTTATCAATTTTCTAACCATGGTGGTATGAACAAAGAAATTAAGTACAAGAAGAAAATTGGAAATTCATAAATATGTGGAGATTAGACAACATGGTAGTGAACAACCCATAGGTCAAAGAAGAAATCAAAATAGAAATTAAAAAAATGTTGAGACAAACAGAAATGGAAGTACAAAATACCAAAATGTATGGGATGCAGCAAAAGCAGTTCTAAGAAGGAAGTTCATAGCAATTAACACCTAAAGTAAGAACCAAGAAAGATCTCAGATAAACAACTTACCTTTACTCCTGAAGGAACTAGAAAAGAAAATTTTAAGCCCAGAGTTAGTAGAAGAAAGAAAATAACAAAGATCAGAGTGAAAATGAATGAAAAGAGACTAAAAAGACAATATGAAAGATCAATGAAATTAGGTGCTCGTTTTCTGAAATTATAAAACTAACAGAGCTTTAGATAGACCAACCAAGAAAAGAGAGACAGAGAGGATTCAAAAATAAGAAATAAAAGAGACAGTACTACAACTGATACCACAAAATACATTACACCATAAGAGACTGTGAATACCGAGTACATGCCAACAAATTTAACAACATAGACGAAATGAACAATTCCTAGAGACATATAACCTAGGAAGGGTGAATAATGCAGAAAAAGAAAATCTGAATGGATCAATAACTAGTAAAGAGATTACACTTGTAATCAAATTCTCCCAACAAATGAAAGACTAGAATCAGCTGGCTTCACTGGTGAATTCTACCAAACATTTAACGAGAAATTAGTATCAATCAATCCCAAACTGTTTCAAAACATTTAAGCAGTGGGAGCACATCTAAATTCATTTTATGAGTCCAGCATTACCCTAACACCGAAATCAGACAAGGACACTACAGAAAAAAAAAAAAAAAATACAGGTCATTATTCATAATGGACATAAATGCAAAAAACCCTTAATCTATTAGCAAACTGAATTCAACAATACATTAGGGGGTCATACAACATGATCAAGTGGAATTTATTCCAGGAATGCAAGGATGATTCAACATCTGCAAATCAATGTGATATACCACAGTAACAAAATTTAGGATAAAAATCACATTATTCCAATAGAGGCAAAAAAGCATTTGACAAAATTCAAAATCCATTCATAAGAAAAACTCAAAAACTGGGAACAGGGGAAACTTACTCAACACAGTAATGGCAATATGCAACAGGGTCACAGCTAACATCATACTCAATGGTTAAAAGCTACAAACTTATCCTCAAATATCAGAAAGAAGACAAGGAACCCACTCTTACCACTCTTATTCAACACAGTGCTGGAAGTCACAACTAGAGCAATCAGGCAAGAAAATTAAATTAAAAGGCATCCAAATAAAAAAGGAAAAAGTAATAATGTCTTCATTCTCAGATGACATGATATTATATATAGATAACTCTAGCAAATTCACCAAAATTATTAAAACGTATAATCAAATGCTGTAAAGCTGCAGAATACAAAATCAATAAGAAAAAAATCAACTGTGCTTCTATATACAAATAATGAGCTATCAAAGGGAAATTAAGAAATCATATTTACAAATGAAACAATGATAATAAAATACTCATAATAAGTTTGACCAAGGAGGTGAGAGACCTGTACACTGAGAACTATCAGACATTGATGAAAGAAACTGAATAACATATAAACAGAAGATATTTCTGTTTGGAAAAATTACTGCTGCTAAGCTGTCCATACTACTCAAAATAATCTACAGATTAAATGCAATCCCTATCAAACTTCCACAGAAACAGAATAAACAATCCTAAAATTTGTTTGGAAACCCAAAGTCCCTGAATAGCCATAGCAATCTTGAGAAAGAAGAAAGATGGAGTTACTGCACTGATTTCAAACTATATTACAAAGCTACAGTAACCAATGGAACAGAATGGGGTACCCAGAAATAAACCCATGAATATATGGTTTATTAACTGATGAGCCAAGAATACAATGGGGAAAGGATAGTCTCTTCAAAAAATGCTGCTAGACAGCAACATACAAAAGAATGGAACTGGATGCCTGTCTTACACCATTCACAAAAATCAACTCAAAGTGAATTACAGACTTGAACATAAAACCTGAAACTACAAAATTCCTAGAAGAAAATACAGTGGGTAAGCACCTTGACATTTGTCTTGGCAACGATTTTTTTAGATATGGTACCAAAAGTAATGGTAACAAAACACTCAATAAGTGGGACTATATCAAACTAAAAAGCTCCTGCACAACAAAATGAAAAGGCAACCTACATAATGGGTGGGAGAAAACATTTGCCAATCATATATCTGATAAGGGGTTAATTTCCAAAACATATAAAGAGCACATTCAACTCAATAGCAAAAGAAGCTAACAATCTGATTTAAAATGGGCAAAGGAAATAGATGTTCTTTCAAAAAATGCATAAAAATGGCCAACAGGTACATGAAAGAGTGCTGAACATCACTAATCATAAGGGAAATGCAAATCAAAACCACATCCTTACACCTGTTACAATGGCTATCCTCAAAAAGATAAAAGGTAAATGCTGGTTAGGACATACAGAAAAGGGAACCTTTGTGAATTGTTTGTAAGAATATAAATTGGTGTGGGGACCATGGAAAACAGTATGAAATTTCCTCAAAAATTAAAAACAGAACCACAATATAATCCAGCAATTCCACTCCTGGGTATTTAGTCAAAGAAACAAAATCATTATCTTGAAGAGGTATCTGAACCCTCATGTTCGATGCTGCAATGTTTATAATAGCCCAGGCATGAAATGACTTACATGCCCATCAACAGATAAATGGATAGGGTGTGTGTATATATATACAATGGAATACTATTCAGCCATAAGAAAAGGAGATTCTGCCATTTGTGACAACATATATAGACATTGAGGACATTCTGCTCAATCAGATAAGTCAGAGAGAGCACACTGTTTGATCTTATTTATATGTGGAATCTAAAAAATATATATATACAAACTCATAGGAACAGAGAGAAGATTGCTAGTTGTCAGGGGTGGGGAATGAGGGTAGGAGAAATGGATAAAGGTGGTAAAAAGATACAAGTTTCCTGTTATGAGTTGGATTACACCAAACTAAAAAGCCTCTGCATACCAGTTACAATAGCAAAGACATGAAAGCAACCTAAATGTCCACTGACAGACGAATGGATAAGTGCTACTGAGTGAACACGTGAACGGTAAGAAAGCAAAACAGGCTTATGGCTGATAAGGAGAAAGTCAGATACAAGGTCAAACCAGCCACAACATTCCCTTAAACAAAAGCCTTATTCAGAGTAAGGCCCTAACCCTTCAATTATGTGAAGGCTGAGAGAAGCGAGGAAGCTGCAGATTAGTTTAAAGGTAGGAGAGTTTGGCTCGTGAGGTTTGAGGAAAGTAGCCACCTCAATACATAAAATTGTCGGGTGAAGCAGCCAGTGCTCCTGAAGATCCAGCTCAGATCATTTGTGACAGTGACTACACTGAACAACAGATTTTCAATGTAGATGAAACAGCCTTAAATTGGCAGAAGATGCCATCTAGAAATTTCATAGCTAGAGAAGAGAAGTCAGTGCCTGGCTTCAAAACTTCAAAGCACAGGCTGGCACTCTTGTTCGGAGCTAATGCAGCTGATGACGTGAGGTTGAAGCCAGAGCTCATTTAGCGTTTCAAAAATCCTATGGCCCTTAAGAATTATGCTAAATCTAAATCTACTCTGTCTGTGCTCTATAAATGGAACAGCAAAGACTGCATGACAGCACGTCTGTTTACAACATGGTTTACTGACTATTTTAGACCTACTGTTGAGACCTACTGCTCAGAAAAAAGATTTCTTTCAAAATATTCCTGCTCATTGATACTGTACCTGGTCACCCAAGAGCTCTGATGGAGATGTACAACAAGATTAATGTTTCTTCCATACTTGTTAATACCACATCCATTCTGTAGCTCGTGCATCAAGGAGGAATTTCATCTTTCAAGACTTCTCTTTAAGAAATACATTTTGTGAGGTTATCACTGCCATAGCTAGTGGTTCCCCTGATGGATCTGGGGAAAGTAAATTGAAAACCACCTGGAAAAGATTCACCGTTCTAGATGTCATTAAGAACATTTGCAGCCCATGGGAGAGGTTAGAGCACCCACATGAAAAGGAGTTTAGAAGAAGTTAATTCCAACTTTCATGGAAGATTTTGAGCAGTTCAAGGCTCCCTCAGTGGAGGAAGTAACTGCAGATGTGATGGGAAGAGCAAGAGAACTAACAGTGGAGCCTGAAGACGGGACTGGTTTGCTGCAATCTCGTGATAAAACTTGAACAAACGAGCAGTTTATTCTTATGAATCAGCAAAGAGCGTTTTCTGGAGATGAAAACTACTCTTGGTAAAGATGACCTAGAGACTACTGAAACGGCAACCAAGGATTTAGCGTATTACATCAACTTAGTTGATAAAAAATGCTATCCAACAGCATTACATGCTGCAGAGAAGTGGTTCATGAAAGGAAGACACAATCAACGTGGAAAACTTCCTTGTCTTATTTTAAGAAATTGCCTCTGCAACCCCAAGCTTCCGCAACCGCCATCCTGATCAGTCAGCAGCCATCGACATCAAGGCAACTCCCTCCATAATAAAAAGATTACGACTCCCCAAAGGCTCAGAAAATGGCTAGCATTTTTAGCAATGATTTTCTAAATTATGGTATGTATGTTGTTTTTTTAGACATAGGCTATTGCACACTTAATAAATTACATTATGGGGTAAGCATAATTTTATATGCACTGGGAAACCAACAAATTCATGAGACTTGCTTGACTGTGATATATGCCTCATTGCAGTGTGGTCTGGAACCAAATCTGCAATGTCTCTAAGGTATGTCTATATTAAAAATGTATAAATGACTCCTCTGAAAGGTCCCTCCCATGGTCTAAAACATTTCAAATAAAATAGAATAAACCCCATATTCCCTTCTCGAGCTGTTCCCTCTGGAAAGTTCTTCCTCCAGACCTCCCCATAGTTACCTTCCTGCTTGTCGTTCATGTATCTTCTCAAATGTTTCCTCCTAAGAGATGCCTTTCCTAAGTGCCCCTATCTAAAGTAGGCAGCACTCGGTCCATTGACACCACCATTTTATTTCATTTTTCTTAAAGCTTTCATCAAATATGGTATCATCTACTTTACTCACATATTGCCTTTCTATCTCCCTGCCCCATTTGACTCAAATGTAAACCCATAAAAGTAGGATCTTGTTTAATTTTTTAAGCATTGCTTCCCCAGTTCCTAAAACAGTGTCTGGCAAGTATCAGATACTTATGCTGCTGTTTGCTTAAATGATGAAATGAAAGAAGAGAGGAGAGAGGGAGGGAGGGAGGGAGGGAAAGAAAAGCTGGAATACGCACTTGCTTGAACAGCTGAATCACAGTATAGCTCTGAATGAAGACTGTGCCAATTCTGTTCATGTCAAGACACCAAAGATCAAACTAGGAACTGGCATACAACCAGTGGAGTAAATGCACGCACTCGTAGGCAGCACTGAACACACAGAACTATGATGGAAGGCAGTGTTGAGCTGCTCAATCCAGGAATGTGCTAAGTATTTGTGAATGAGTACACTGAAAGTTAAATATATTTCTGTGTAACTGGAATGTGGGGGAAATAAGTTGCAAATCACTGTCTTTAAGGAACTGGAAGGAAAAGAGGGTGGAGAGTGACTTGCCACTACTTTACATCTCTCTGCCATCTTGCCTCAAAGCTGTCAGTGACTTCTCCATTTGAACCAGGAAAAGCAGAACTATAGGTTGGGAAATGTCTGCTGAAGTAAGACCTGTCAGTCTAGCAAATCCTCACCAGTATCTGGAGGAGCATAAACTGCTCAGTCCCACGAGAGGGCTTCATAAATAACCGAGAGCTAAATACACCAAATGCATAAGTGCTAACAATTCCTTTCATAGCATTAAGGAGTTGACCTTAGTGGCAGAAAAAGGTTCACAATGGGATGGGCAAGGTAAAGTGTGTACTTAAATTCTGACAGAATTTTTGCCTTGCTTCACTGTTAGCACAAAGCATGACAGGATAGCCTGAGATTTGCAGCAGAGAACACGGCAGAACTGACAAGAAGGAGACGACAATTTTTCTAGCCTCTACCACCAGGTAATCTTGCTGCTGTGCTTAGAAATCACAGCAAAGGGACTTAAAAACAACGTCTCCGTATGCCACAGTTGCGAGATTATTCCTCAGATAGATTTCCTTGTCATTTTTCTTATGTGGGAACTCATTAGACACCTACAGGAGGAACATATGGAGGGAAGCATAGTGCTGCTGGCAGAGAATGCCACGTAATTGGGTTTTTATATTCTAAAAGATCTTGCTGCAAACAGCTGACTGGAAATAGGCATGGCTGCCCTTTCATGCCGTAGACAGTGATGTAATGCTCACGGTCCTAAACACAAGCACCAAGATTTTCAGCTGGAATAAGATATTCACTAGCCTCCTGGCCAGAGGGGCTGTCTAATTTTCTTTCCCAATACTGAAAGTCTAGTTAGTGAATTTCAGAAGTCTTTATTCCTCTGTGGGGAAGAGAAGATGCTGAATTTCCTGCAGCTGCAATCCCTCTTTCAACTGAAGGCTACTTCCGTTGAAAAGACAGAGGTGGTCTGGCGCAGTGGTTCAGAGCTTGGCACCTGCAGTCAGACAGACCTGGGTCCCAGTTCAGTCTCCACTGCTTGGCACACGTTATTTACGGTCTCTAGGTCCTAATTTTCTCATGTGTAAGATGAGGGCGGTAGCATCTAACTCTGCAGCTGTGAGAAGTTAGTGAAGTAATTAATGTCAAGGATGTTCCGGCAGGTTAAGTTGTTATCACCATCATCATCATTACTGAGTAGTTTCCCAACTAATACATTTATTAAAAAAAACAAACAAAAAAACAAAACCACTTTCAACCTATTAGGCTCAAGGGTAAAACAGGGGGACATTCAGATAATGGAAACTTTCATTTTGTTCACCAGAGAGACCACTGCCAGCGTGAACAAATATATTTCCAGGTTCAAATCAAGTCAGAGTGTTTTGAAAGGATTGTTTTGTTTTGACTGAGGCTTGACTCTCTAATAGTTGTAAGTAAGATTTGTTGCATATTATCATCACCTACTCATAGAGCATGAATCATGATCTCTCAATCATTCTATCAGAAAACATTTCATTTTGGCAACTTGCTATTTTGGTAGGCAAGGTCTCTGCAGTGGCACTGTCGGTCAAGGTGTCCTTCCGTAAAATGTAACACAAGATCTCATCTGATTTTTTTTGCTGTTCGAGAGTTCTTTAATTAAAGCCCTTGGCCTTCCCTCTGTCACTGATGCTAATGGAGAGGTTTTATGAGAACAATAATCTCAGTTCTGACATAAGTAACAGGAAAAAAATCTAGATTTGAAAACCAAGCATTCAGGTACTGTCTTACAGCAAATGTCCAGTTCTAAGATTACTATCTTCCTTGACTTACACTGGGCTTCTTCCAGGGTCCCAGCAAACTGGGTGCTAAGTTTCGTTTCCTTCTTAAGAATCATTTTCAGGAAGCTGAGAACAGTAGAAATCTGGGAATTGTGTATTCAGTATGATAAATCTAAGCTTGGATAAGGGATGTAAAGTAGGTTATCTTTTATGACTCTATGCTTTGATCAGATTATACAAGCATTTACCACATTTCCACTTTTTCAAAGCTTTGTAGGGATTGGCTCTAAGCAAATATGCCAGGAGACAAAATTTACTCAATTTTCTTCCCTGTCAAACGGATTGAAAGAATAATTGTTTCTAGTGACTCACCATGTAGATGAGTCTTGACTAAGTCAAGGAAACCAGATTTTTCAATTTGTCAGTCTAGTCTATGGAAAAAATACATACAACCATAGGTTTAAATATTAACTTGGGATTTTACGTCAATAGTCACTGCACAGTTGCCCCGTGAACAATGCAGAGGTTGGGGGTGGGCAATCCTCTGCACAGTGGAAAATCCGAGTGTTAACTTATAGTTTGCTGTTCTTGTACACAGTTCAGTTCCTCTGTATCTGTGGTTCCGCATCCAGAGAATCACCCAACTGGGGATCATGCAGTACTGTAGTATTTACTACCAAAAATCCCCCCAAATCCATGTATGAGTGGATCCGTGCAATTCAAACCCATGTTGTTCAAGGGTCAACTGTATTTGACAGGTAGAGACAAGGCAACTGGAAGAAATGTTGGGGCTACTTCATCAGGAATCGTGAATCCAAAGAGAGCATGTCATCTAAAGCGAGGCGGTTAAATAGCCATCGGTGGCTTATTTACACATGCCAAGTGAAATACAGAATTAAATTATTCAAATAGTTTAAGCTAAGAAGTAACTTTGTCGTATCTTTTGCTCTTCAGGTATAAATCAGCCTGGCAAAGGCAAAGCAGTAATTGTATAGCGTATCAAGAACACTGAACACTGCTTGTCTGAGAATGAAGGGATTTATAATTTGCTAATATTCAGGTCAAACAATGCTGAAGGCTGATTTTTATGTTAAATACCTTTTTCTATAAAAGTGTAGTTGTACTTAAAATTTATAGCATTGCTTATGGAAACAAAAAGGATAATACCTAAGAAAAAAATGTCAGGATAACCATCAGCTCCATCATGTTACTGCAGCATAGAGCTGTTTTATAGATTTATTGTAACAGTTTTAAAAGGTCATTGAAATAGGAAGACAATTGTCAGGCTTGGCCCTTTAAGAATTTGCTTTCAGCAAAGTACATTAAGACTTATGTTAACAGAATGTCCAGGACCAAGCCTATCGTTAGACCCAAACCCATTCAATATTTTCACCCTTCTATGCTTATCTCTGAGTTTAGTTAATGATTCCAGTTGAGTCTGAGACCAGTCCGGCCAATATCCTGCCCAGATGGGCAGCCTCCTCATGGACCATGCAAAGGCCTAAAAAACAATATACCTCATTTTCTAAAAGATATTCTGATTTTTAAAAAATCCTCTTCTATTTTCTTCTTAAGTATACTTGTATGTGTCACATCATACACCATTATTTTCAGTTTTGGTAACAAAATCCCAGGTGATATCTACTGACAAATATTCAAAGTTGAGAAACCAGGAAAATATATAGAACACAAACAAATTGGAAAATTTCACGTCCATGTTTCAGCAGGTGGTTCTGGACTCTCCTGGCTATACCAAGAGCCTTATAGTATTAATTTTTGTTTCCACTGAGCATTAGATAAAGGAAAACAATAGTAATTCTAAGTAAAAAGATGTTTAAAAAAGAAAAATATCCCAGTTACACAACATGTGGGCATCTGTGTGTATGTGTGCATGTGCCTGCACATGCAGAAACTGTAAGTATCCTGTACATACGCAATAAGCTCTCTATTGGGGAAGGACTATGTTAAACAGGGATCCCTAGCTAAAAGGTAGGTGGTCCTGCAAAGTCCAGTGGGACATGAGCAGTCACTTCCAGCTCACCTGGGACAAAGCTTGCTTGGTTTGCAAGCAGAGTCAGCGTGCAAGATTTTTACACAGTCCCAATTGCAATGGGGCCTGAATTCCCTAAAACGGTCTCTGGTTGCTTCCATCAGAACAAATACCTATTTCTTGAAGAACACAGCTTGCCTAGTGGAACACCACCACAAGGCATATTCCTGGTGAATTCACTTCTGCATATTTCACTATATTTCTATCACTTTCAGAAAAATATGTCATGCGGCAACTAAACAGCTCTTGAACTTAGACTTAGGCCTGCTCAAGTTTAATTTAATTTCAAGCAATGATCACCATGCCACTGAAAGTGTGATGGGAAATATTAATGCGTCAAAACAGGAACACATTACATTTTATTAGATTTGGAGAAATCTGTTCAATTGGCAATAAACACGAAGGCTGAGTTCTTTCTCTCTCTCTCTTTATTTTATTTATTTATTTATTTTACAAAAAGCTTTCTAATTTTCATCATTGGGTCATACAGTATTTACTGTATGGAATTTCAGTATCAATAATATTGAGCTGGCAATTTAATTTCTGTTCAGATCATTAAAGTGGAGTCTTTGCCCAAACTAAAAGTCATAAAATATTCTACCTATTTGTGACTCAAAGTGGTCTTCTAACTTTTATTATATAAAGCGAAGTGCTGCCATTTCCTGGATTGTGTGAAAAATAATAATGACAGTGTTCAAAAGAGGTTTACTTTAGTGATGCCAAAAGGCAATTTGATGCAATTATGTGTTCAATTCAGGAGAAAAAAGATCCTACCCGTGAGCTGTGTGGTAAAGAAGCACACTTATTTTTCTAAATTCCTTATTGTCTGTATTTTTTCCTATTATCTACTTTGGCTAATACAACTCCAAATCTACCAAATTGTCTCATATAGCTGACTTTCTAATACCTATTGTGGGATATTAAACAATAACAAAACAAAACCTCATCTTTTTTAAAAAATCCTAGAATTTGTAGGAAGGGTCAACAGCAAGCATTTCATTTTTTTTATTTTGGTGACATTCTTTTGCAAAAGACCCCAAAGTGACATCAATAATTTGCATAATGCCTAGAGAAACTACAGTTTTTTATTTTCCAAAATGTGCATATTTCCTTATAATTGACAGAGTAGTAAAAAGTCCAAGAAGAATTTCCTTGCTTTGTCTCAAAGCTGGAATATTATTTAAATGTATTTTGTTTGGTGAATAGATATAAACTCACTCAACTCATTTGCAATAAAAGCTCTGGTGCCTTAAGCTGCTTTCCGAGTTACAGGCCTGTCAAGGTGACTTCTCTTTCTATTTCAATTACTCAGCTTTGCCATCGTTTAACTATTACGGTGATGGAAGGCTCGCACTGCCCTTATTTATGGAGGGTGGCATTCCACAAGAGAGCAATCTCCCCCACTGAGTGGGGAAGGAAATGTTACCTTAATGGATACCAAAAAGAGATGCCACGAAATAGTGAGATGAGCAGATTCTATTTTGAAAGAAGACTTGGAAATCAGAAAACACTGATTATCTCTAATAAGAGAGGAACCGTTACCAGTGACTGTTCTGTGCTTAGCTGGCTTTCCACCATTTAGTCAGAGAGGTACCAGAGAGACCCTCGCTTTTGTAAACTGGTGACCTTTTCCTTGTGCCCTTGAAAATAAGCAAGTAATGGAGCCTTTTAGATCTGTTTTGTTTGTTGTTGTTGTTGGTTTTTGTTTTTGTTTTTGTTTTTTTGCATGGTGTTTAGCTTGAAATACAATAAAGTTGGAGATGACATTTGGAATGGGCTAATATATTTTGTTAAATGGCACTTTCAATAAGCTCTATAAGCTTCATTA